>NC_051326.1:11971299-12271299 GCF_015220235.1 Choloepus didactylus
TTTGAAAAATGCACAGAAGCTGAGAGAGGAGATGCGGATGAGAGACAGTTTGAAGATGGCCTTTGAAAGCAGACTTTTGCTCTGGAGAAGCTAAGAGAGGACAAATACCCCAAGTGCAACTAAGAGTGACATTTTTGAGGAACTGCAGTCTAGAGAGGAACGTCCTGGGAGAAAGCCATTTTGAAACCAGAACTTTGGAGTAGATGCCAGCCACGTGCCTTCCCAGCTAACGGAAGTTCTCCGGACACCACTGGCCATCCTCCAGTGAAGGTACCCTATTGCTGATGTGTTACCTTGGACACTTTACGGCCTTAAGACTCTAACTGTGTAACCAAATAAACCCCGTTTTATAAAAGCCAATCCATTTCTGGTGTTTTGCATTCTGGCAGCATTAGCAAACTAGAACAACCCCCAATCTGACAATGGTTTAATATTCAGAATACAAAAAGAAATCCTTCAACTCAACAACAAAAAGACAAACAACTGATTGAAAAATTAGCAAAACACTTGAACAAACATTTCTCCAAAGAAGATATACAAATAGCCAAAAGCACATGAAAAGATGCTCCTCTTCACTAGCTCTTAGGGAAATGCAATTCAAAACCACAATGAGAATATCATTTCACACCTACTAGAATAGCCTCTATTAAACAAACAGGAAACTATAAGTATTAGAGAGGATGTAGAGAAAAAGAACACTCTTTCACTGCTGGTGGGAATGTAAAATGGTACAGGCTCTGTGAAAGACAGTTTGGCAGTTCCTCAGAAAGTTAAGCATAGAATTACCATATGGCCTGGTAATCCCACTTCTAGGTAAACACCCAAAAGAATTGAAACCAGGGACTCGAACAGATAGTGGCACACAATGCTCACAGCAGCATTATGCACAACTGCCAAAAGATGGAAGTAACCCAAGTGTCCATCAACCGATAAATGGATAAATAAAATGTAGTATATTCATATAACAGAATGTTATGCAGCCATAAAAATGAATAAACTTCTGATACATTCAACAGCATGGATGAACCTTGAAAACATGATTTGAATGAAATAAGCCAGACAAAGAAAAAACAAATATTGTATGATCGCACTGATATAAAATTATTAGAATAAACAAACTCATAGAGTCAGAATCTAGAATAAAAGTTACCAGAGAATGGGGTAGGGATAGACACTAGGGAGTCAACGCTTAAAATGTATGGAGTTACTATTTGGGATGATCACAAAGCTTTGGTAATGGATGATGGTAATGGTTGCATAACATTGTGAACATAATAAAGAGCAGTGAATTATATATTAGAATATGGTTAAAAGGGAGAAAATTTAGGTTATATATATGTAACTATAATAAAAATGAAAAAAATACTATATAAAATCTTAGATCATAGGAAAGTCAGATAAAAGAAAATACATGAATTTTCCAATTCAATGTCCAATCCAATGTCCATTCAATGTCCAATATATTATAATAACTTTAAATGAAGGAGAATTAAACTATAAAACTGAAATTTCAGATAAAAAGTTTGAAGTACTGGAATTATGTAATGAGAGACAAAGAAGAAAGATTTTATAATTATTTTTATATACATCAAACACATAGCTGTTTTTTTAAACTACAGCCTTATAATATTGAAAATGAATGTAGGCAGTATATATTTTGTGCCAGACACCACGATAAGCCCTTTGTATATTTCCTGTCTGAAAAGTCTCACAACAATCCATTGAGGGAAGTATTATTTCCCCCATTTTACAGAAGAGGCAACTAAGTATCAGATACTGTGATTTGCTTAAAGTTATGTATTAATGATAAAACCAGATATAAACTAAGGTTTTTCTGTTATCAATAACCAAACTCTTAGCCAATATATTGCAGTGCCTTCCTTTCAAGTATGCAGATAACTTAGGACTATAGAAATTGTCACTTAAAAAGCCAAGCATTCCTAACAGTAATTTAAAAAAAAGGAAACCAAAGATTTCAATGACTCTAACTCAACAAGAAAAGCTATGAGACAGAAATACAGTAAATTTAGATAAAGCAAGCTGCATGGTTTTGCTAGGATTTTAAAAGTGAAACCAAGGACATCCCAACCCCTAGTATAAACTGGCTAAAAAGTAAAACTATCAAAAAAATTAGAATGACATGTCTCATCAATATGCCAGCACTCCGAATCCAACTGTTCCCGATTATCAATGTTATTTATATTTATATTTTTCAATTACTAATAAATTCTCTTGAAGCTTTCAGACTGGAAATGTTTGACTTTCCAATAGTCAATGAACACCCTGAAATTAAGAATCTTATCTTATTCTCTTTCTAGACCCTTTATCTAGAACATAGCATAGTTTTTGTTGCTAATAATAATAGCTACAAAATATTTGGAGTGTTTTACAAAGAACTTTCATAGACACCAACTCAGTTAACAGGTACTTAATAGGTGTTTGTTGAAAGCATTTTTATGTGAATTTCTTCAGACATAATTAAATGTAAGTTGCACTGTCAAATATGAATGATTTCCTTCACTGGCTCAAATAATCAATAGTGAATTTCTATCATCCATCGACATGAATGGATAAACAAAATGTGGTTTATCCATACAACACGATACTATTCAGTCATAAAAAGGAAAGAAATTTTGATACATGCTGTAAAATGGATTAACTTTGAAAATATGCTGAGTGAAGTAAGACAGACACAAAAGTAAAAATAGTGTATGGTTCTACTTATATGAAACATCTAGAATAAGCAAAGTCATCAAGGCAGAAAGTAGATTAGAGGTTATCAGGGGTTAATGAAAAGGAGAATGCAGGATTCATGCTTCAAGGGTAAAGAATTTCTGTTTAAGAGATAAAACAGTTTTAGTAGTGGAAGGCGGTGATGGTAGCATAACATTGTAAAATTAGTAAATGCCACTAAATTGTACACTTAAAACTGGTAAAATGGTAAATTTTGTTATATATTTAAGTTATTACAATTTTTAAAAGTAAATTTATGCAAAACTAATTTTTATAAGGTATAGGCAATAAACTTTTAAAAACTGCAGCTCTATGTAACAGTAGAGATAGCCTACACAATATTCACTCACCTTACTCTGTCTTTTAGAGCGTAACTTAATTCTGAATTCTTCCATCACCATGTTTACAAGTCATGAAAATAAATAAAACACTGCTTTGTGAGATTTTTTTGCCCAGATATTTAACTTTTCATGCCTGTACATTTCCTCAATTAGATCATAACCTAATGATACAGATATTATAGCCTGTGTTCCCCAAAGCACCTAACATTGTATTATATGCCTAGTAGCCACCAGAATAAATGTTGTAGGAATCATCTTAAGTATTAAAAAGTACTAGCAAACTGCTTTTAAATACTCTACAGCATACAAATTCAGATTACTGATTTTAATTTTAACATACTGATAGGAAAATATGCCTCCCCATAAAGAGTTTGTCTTAGCAGACTAAACGTATCAAACATTCTAAAGAAGATATTCTCAAATTAGCTAGTATCTCTTACCTGATCAAAAAGAAGCCTAAGTTGCCGTTCAGATTCACCAACCCACTTGCTCAAACAATCTGCTCCTTTTCGCATAAAGAAAGCTACCTTTTTGTCTCCTTGACTACATTCATTAGCTAATGCTCTGGCAACCAAGGTTTTGCCTGTACCAGGAGGACCATAAAACAAGCAGCCCCTGATAGAAGAAAGAATCAAGAAAAGCAAATTTAATGTCATCACTACCAATATAAAACAGTGTCGCTCCCACCTAATTTTATAATCATGTGCACCATAATTACTAGATTTCAGTAAAGCTTTTTTCAGTATTCAGAAAGAAGTTTCACTTTGCTGAGTCCTCAAGGATGTTCTCAAAACTCCAAGCTTTATTTGACAAGAAATGGTTACAAAAGAGTAATTTGACAAGATGTACCAAAATTTTATATGTATTTTCCCTATAATCCAGAAGTTTCACAGCTTACAATGTATCATGTATAGAAATACAAAAAACAAAAAACAAAAAAAAAACTATAAAGATAAATCTATCTTTAAAGGATGTTTAATAAAGCAGTTTTTAATTGTGAAAAACTGGAAAAATCTAAATACTATCTATAAATAAAGGATAGTCATATAGACTATATTACATCTATACAATATAACATTTGTAAGGCATCAAAAATAATAATACACATATACTGACATTTGAAGATGCCTAAAATACATTGTAGAGTGAAAAACAAAAAGGTATGTAAGGGTATTACTGCATAGTCTCATTAATATTGTTTTATATGTGCATAATATAGGCAAAATACAAGCATCATATATGCATTTCTGTATAAAAGAAATCTATAGAGAGCATATAAAATTGTTCATTCCTAAGCAGTAGGATTACCTTACTGGTTGGTGGCTGGGGGAGAGGTGCCACAACACAGTTTCTGCTTATCTAATTCTAAGTTTTTCACAAGGTTATACTACTTTAATAGCCATTGAAAAAAGTAATAATGACTTTAAAAATTCAAGTTATATCACATAAAAAATATTGCTATTTTGATTTTAAAACCCACTACAGAATTACAGGCCAACTTTTGAATCCACTAACTAAATAGAAGAAAACTCATTAATAAACATTCGGAAAATAAACTAAAACCAAATCTGAAAAAAAAGTGCCTCCTCAATAAAAAAGTACATTTAGCAGTTTAAATCTAAGACTCTTTGGTACACTTTCAGAATATTTTATTCTGCCCAATTTCCTTTAACATAATATTCTCAGCCTTTTCTAATAGTTTACTAGCTAACCACCTCAAGATGAGACAACTAATTTGATCATAAAATAAATTACCAAACTTATCCTATTTCAAAAATACCCAAGGATCAAGTCAAAGAAGTACTTCAATGAAAGTATGCTTCCAAGACCAAACAACATAGAATCAAGCTTAATAAATTCAGGAAAATCCATTTGGGTAATCCAGCTGCACATACAAAGCCTACATCAAGAATCTCATGTTATGCCTGACTCCTAAATTCTGAAATGTAAACTCCAAGAACACACTTAGTTCCACAGCCTCTGAACCCCAAATAATCAATTTTTATTTCTAATTCTCATTGCTAGAGCATATCAAACAAACACATACCAAACACTTACATTTATAAAATATTTAATACTGATATTTGATAAATTCACAGCAATAAAATTATAAACATCTCAGATATTAATTACCTTGGAGGCTGAATTTTAAATTTTTCAAAAACTTCTGGATATAAAAGTGGGAATACTACCATTTCCTTCAGTGCATGAATATGATGGCTCAATCCACCTATGCTATCAAACCGCACCTTGGAAAGAAGAGGAAAAGTTTAAAACAAAACGATTTTAAACTTTTATAGACTTTAAAAAATTTATGATAGTCTTATGCTCAGAAATACATGCCTTGAGCAGGAGCTTTTGAACACAATTACAAATAAGAGTTAAAAAAAGGAGTCAAAAATAAAATTCAAGTGTAAGTTTCCGTTAAGGCAAATAAAGTCCCTAACCTTTCATTTATTAACTGAGTACTAGATTAAAGCCTAAACTAAGACTTTTATGGATATCTATAGATCTTATATTTACAAACCAAGAGTTTAAATGCCTTTCAAAATATCATCTATCACATGCATTCTTGGGGCGGGGGATATTATCCTCAAAGGAGCAAAAATTGTTTTTTGGGATTTTGTGTGTGGGTTTTTTTGTTTTGTTTTGTTTTTTTGGTGGGGGAGGGGTGGTTTGTACAAAATAATCTTTGCTACAATGGTTTGTGGTACCCCAATATTCAACATTATCCAATAAAGTCTTATTCCTTAAATATTTAATTTCTCTAGTTAGGAAGAAAATTTTTCTCTTTGGAGAAGCAACAATGAAAAAAGTTTGAGAAACTCGAATCAATCATAAGAAACAACAGAGACTGTTCCTCTCACCCAGAAAAGTTTAAATAGTTGTGGTGGTTTGAAGCCCTATGCATCCCAGTAAAGCACATCCTTAAATTTAATCCAGTCATATGAGTGTGAACCCATTTTAAGTAGGATTTTTTGATGAGGTTACTTCAATTAAGGTATGGCCCACTTCAATCAGGATGTGTCTTAATCCTATTATTGGAGTCCTTTATAAGAGAATGAAATTCAGATACAGAGAGAGAAAGCCACGGGAAGCAAGAAGGTAGACATGACAG
Organism: Choloepus didactylus; assembly: GCF_015220235.1. Classification (NCBI taxonomy): domain Eukaryota; kingdom Metazoa; phylum Chordata; class Mammalia; order Pilosa; family Megalonychidae; genus Choloepus; species Choloepus didactylus. Next base: position 11,977,492 of record NC_051326.1, read on the forward strand.
AACCAAGAAGAGGAGGGAGAGGCCAGGAGACGTTGCCATATGCCTTGCCATGTGACAGAGGAGCCAAGGACACCAGTCTTCAGGAGGAAAGCATTGCCCTAATGATGACTTGATTTGTTCTTTCACTTAGTTCCAAAACTGTAGGCTAATAAATGTCTATTGGTTAAGCAAACCCATTTCACGGTATTTGCTTGAACAGCCTAGAAAACTAAAACAATAGTTACAAGATTTTGCAATGAAAAAAAAAATGTATAGAAAAAGGTACCTGAAGGAAATTTTCCCAAAATGTTAAGTAATTGCCTATGAGTTCTGGATTATAGGAGATTTCTTTCCTTGCTTCTTTATTCTGTTATGGTACTTGAAAATGTTTTATAATAAATGCATTACTGTGATAGAAAAAACCTAAGTAAACTACAAAAATAAAAATGGAGTTTAACAGAAATAGTCTAAGAGAAGACAAATTTTCTTGTATATAATGTTGAGTTATTAAAAAACACAAGTTATTCTAATTAATTGGCAGAGATGCCTAAAATGAACTAGATTCAAGAGAGAATAAAACCAAATAAGCAAAGGCAAGGTCCTCTGAGAAAACAAACTATTGAACATGATACTCTAAGTATTTAGTCAATACTCTGAAATTTCCATAGGCCCTCATTAATAAGATAGATCAATATTTCTCCCTAGGACATTAGATTGGAGATCACTAAAATTTCATTTTCAAATACATACAAATTAATTTGGTAACTTCTTTTAAGTCTCTAATACACGAATCAGTTAAATTATGTGTATAGAGACATTTATGGGAACAAAGGAAAAATTATGAAATATGCTCTTAGTAATGCAATAACCTTATTCCAAAGTACCCCCAAAAGTAAAGAAACTACTATTAACAGTAAAAAGGAACCTATGGCTCAGGACTGTGGGAAGATGGCAGAGTAGGATGCTCCAGGAATCATTCCCTCCACCAAAACAGTTATTAAACTGGCAGGAATTGCCTGCATCAATTATTTTGAAATTCGGGAGTCTAGTTGAACACTGTGCAGCATCGAAGGGGGAGAAGGAGGAAGAAGCTGGTAAACTGCAATAAATACTGGTGAGTGTCACCCTCCCTGCAGAGGCAGGCAAAAGTAGGAACTGGAGCTGAGTCAGACTAAAGGCACAGCTTGCTGGTATCAGGGTGGGAAATGAAGACCTAGTCCCCAAACTCTGGGAATAGGTGCTCTGATCACTGATTACTTTTGATCAGTTACTTCAGATGGCTGTGGGCCTGCCCTGAGGGCAGTCATTGTTCCAACCCCCCTTGAACAGAGTAATCTTAAAACAGGCAGCAGAGTAATCTTAAAACAGTACTCTTCCTCAAAAATACAGAAAACAATTAAAGGGCTGCATTAACCGGTCAAGTGCTGAATCAAAAAGCAGCTTCAAAAGTCATCCAGGAAGCTCCTGGAATCCTTGCTGCCCCTCCCCCAACCTCTGCACAAATCTGGACAGGGCCAGCTTGCCCTCCCATTGTGGCTGCTGGCCCTGTCCCTGAGGGCACACAGCAGCCCCTGTGCACATACTGTGGTACATGTATGTCAGTGCCAATCTATCAGACAGAAGTGCGAGAGATGGAGCCAAGGAACTTCTCTAGGGCTTGTCCTCCCCGAGTTTTGTTGTGAGGGCAGAAAAGCAACTTGCAAATAGCTCAGATAGTGTAAGAAAAAAAATCAATTTGAAGTAGCAGGGGGCAAAGACCTACTTGCATAGACTCACTAAAGAGAGCACCCAGGAAGAGGTAAAAGTCTTTTTCAGGGGGAGTACAGAGAAGAGTCACATGAACTCCTTAAAGTGTGAATAGAGAATTCCTAGGCCTTCTAGCAGGTCCAGGCCTGGAAAAAAAAGGGGCAGGCTCCATAGTGACTCAGATAAGACAGGGAGGACACTGCACTTCACATTTGTCTCTACCTAATCCTCTTGTTAGGAGGGCTAAAACTCTGATGGAGAGCACCAGCCAGGGCAGAGACAATTTGAAAGGACAGTGAAAGGTACTTTTTGCTTTGGTTTCATTTTGAATTGCTTCTGGCATTCAAGAAAATCTATGTCATATCACTAGCTGGATACTATATAAGGAACAGACAGCTCAGTGATTAAATCCCAGAATTAAAACTTTAAAATATAAAAATGTAAAGTGTGCAAAAGATCACAAGACAAAGAAACAGGAAATGATGACAGTACAAAAGAACAAGACAAAAATCCAGAAACCATCAATGAACAGGAGGAAACTCTCGATTTACCAGACACAGACTTTTTAAAAATGATCCTTAATATGCTCAAGGAGATAAAAGAAACTACAGAAAAAGAACTAACGCATATGAGAAAGACAATGAATAAATAATATGGAAATCTCTTTGAGATTCTCAACAGGAACCAAACAGAAATATTGGAGTTGAAGTACATAGTAACAGCAATGAAAAATTCCCTAGATGGTTGCAACACCAGATTGAAGATGGATAAAAGAATCAGTGGCTCCGATCCAGCGCCGCCTCCACAGGTGGATACCTAGTAACTGGATTGCAAAATAATATGGAAAACCCCTACTTAACCTCATCTAGAACTGCCATGCTGCCTTCCAGTGAGGATTCTGAGAAGATGGCGGCATAGAAAGAAGTGGAAGACTTAGTCTCCCCCAGAACAATTCATAAATGAACAAAAAACCAGTAAATAACCTGGAATGGTAGCGGGGAGACAAACGTGACTGTACACTCAACATCCACCGACATGAATTGGGAGGAATGCCCGAGATCACACCATAAAATCTGTAAGTAAAATTGCGGACCCGTGCTGAGAGCCGAGTACCTAGAGCCGGGAGCCCCTCCCTCACGGAAGCCGCGCCGTGCACTTTCTCAGCCCAGCTCCAAGTGAGGTTTTAATAATAACTGCTCAATACAGACAGCGAATCCTCAACAAGCAGACAGAGGCTTTTGGTGACAACTGACCTTGAGAGAATCGGGGGAAATATTCTGTCTCTCGCTCTCTGTCTGTGGAGAAAACCTCAGCTGTTCTCAGCCCACAAGGCGTTGCAGTAAAGACAGCCTCACACATTCTGCATTCTGAAACGAGCTGAGAGCCCCGCGGCACAGCCAAGCGGCCCAGGGCTTCCCTAGAGGGACGGCGCACACTGATGACGTAGCACAGCATCTCCCTCGGCCGAGGGAGGATCACGGCTGGGAGGGGGGATCCGCTTGGAGAACCCAGGGGCACTACACCAAGTCTGGTGGTTTATGGGACACCGAGAGAGAGCTGCCCTTCCTCCCTGGCCACCCGTGCGCGCGCCCCACATTCAGGGTGGATGAGTCCAGGGCGCGCCCAGGCTGAGCTCTCCAACTGAACACACAAGAATCATTTCCCCACACTACGCGGGAAAAAAGGTTGAGAACTGACTGGAGGGATATAGGTGGCTCACAGATGCCATCTGCTGGTTAGTTAGAGAAAGTGTACATCACCAAACTGTGTCTCTGAAAAATTAGATCGATATCCTTTTTTTTTTTTTGATACAACTTGAAAGAACCCTATCAAGCAAAACAAATGCCAAGAGGCCAAAAACAACAGAAAATCTTAATGCATATGATAAAACCAGATGATATGGAGAATCCAGCTCCAAACACACAAATCAAGATTTCGGAAGAAATGTTATACCTCGCAAAATTAATTAAAGAACTACAATCAAAGAACGAAAACATGGCAAAGGATTTAAAGGACATCAAGAGGACCATGGCCCAGGATATAAGCGCCATAAAAAAGACCCTAGAAGAGCAAAAAGAAGACATTGCAAGAGTAAATAAAAAAATAGAAGATCTTATGGAAATAAAAGAAACTGTTGGCCAAATTAAAAAGACTGGATACTCACAATACAAGACTAGAGGAAGCTGAACAACATCTCAGTGTCCTAGAAATCCACAGAACAGAAAGTGAAAGAACAAAAGAAACAATGGAGAAAAAAATTGAAAAAATTGAAATGGATCTCAGGGATACAATAGATAAAATAAAACATCCAAACTTAAGACTCATTGGTGTCCCAGAAGGGGAAGAGAAGGGTAAAGGTCTAGAATGAGTATTCAAAGAAATTGTTGGGGAAAACTTCCCAAACCTTCTACACAATATAAACAACAAAGCATAAATGCCCAGAGAACTCCAAATAGAATAAATCCAAATAAACCCACTCCAAGACATATTCTGATCAGACTATCAAATACTGAAAAGAAGGAGCAAGTTCTGAAAGCAGCAAGAGAAAAGCAATTCACCACATACAAAGGAAACAATGTAAGACTAAGTTGTAATTACTCAGTGGCCACTATGGAGGCGAGAAGGCAGTGGCATGACATATTTAAAATTCTGAAAGAGAAAAATTTCCAACCAAGAATACTTTATCCAGCAAAACTCTCCTTCAAATTTGAGGGAGACCTTAATTTTTCACAGACAAAAAAATGCTGAGAGACTTTGCCAATAAAAGACCTGCCCTACTTCAGATCCTAAAGGAAGCCCTACCACAGAGAGACAAAGAAAGGAGAAAGAGATATAGAGAATTTTAACAGACATATATAGTACCTTACATCCCAAATCACCAGGACACTCATTTTTCTCTAGTGATCACAGATCTTTCTCCAGAAGGGACCATAAGCTGGGACATAAAACAAGCCTCAAGAAATTAAAAAAAAAAAAAAAAAGAATACACTCAAAGAACATTCTCCAAACACAATGGAATACAAATAGAAGTCAATAATTTTTGAACTATAACTCCACTATCTACTTCCTACATGATATAAAATACACAAACTCTAAGGACAAATCAATGGTTTTGAACTCAATGTAAAATATGTAATTTTAGACAACTATATAAAGGTGGGGGAATGAAGGAGTACAGGAACATAGTTTATGTGCCCTATTGAAGTGAAGGTGGTATCAAAGAAAAACAAGATTGATAGGGATTTAAGAGGTTAATTTTAAGTCCCACAGTAAACACAAAGAAATTATCAGAGAATATAACCATAGAGATGAAAAGTAGAGTTTGGGTTAAGAGAAATGGGGGAAGGGGCAATGGGAAGTTAAGAAAGGAGTGTAGGGTTGCTGTTTGAGGTGAAGGGAAATTTCTAGTAATGGATGGTGGGAAAGAGCATAACATCATTCTAAACGTGATTAATCCCACTAATGCAAGGCTAGGAAAGGGGTGGAATGGGAAGATTTAGGCTGTATATATGTTTCCACAATTGAAAAAAAGAAAAAAAAAAAAAAAAGTCTAACTAGACAACAATTGAATGCTAAGGATGAACTTGGATGGGATTGGAGGGTGGAGGACAGGTGGCTCAAAGGGACACAGTTGAGACATAAGGAAAAGGAAATACAGAATGTAAGCATTGTATCATTGTTGAATCTCTCATACTTCTTAGCTGTGCTTAATGGAATTACATAAAAGAATGTTCTTGTCCATGGAAAGTACATACGTGAATTACAGTGTATGTTCAAGGATGTGTGCAGCTAACTCTCATATATTCAGAAGACAAAGAAATATATGATGGATGATAGGGAGGGAGGGAGGGAGGGAGGGAAAGAAATAGTGATGTGACAGCATGTTAAAGTTGGTGGATTGAGCTATCGGGAGGGGGGTCAGGGTATGATGGAATTCTGTGTATGGGGCTAGTATTGTTTTTGCAACTTATTCATGGAACTTTGAATTTATTTCAAAATAAAATAAAATAAAATAAAATAAAAAAGAATCAGTGATCTAGAAAACAAGACAATTGAAATTACTCCAGTTGAGGAAAGAAAAGAAAAGAAAAGAAAAGAAAAAAAAAAAAAACAGAGCCTAAGGGACCTGTGGGACACCATCAAGCGCACCAATATACACATTATGGGAGGCCAAGGAGTAGAAAGAAAGGAGCACAAGGAATACTCAAAGAAATAATGGGAGAAAAATTCCCAAACTTAACAAAGGATATGAATGTGCACATTCAAGAAGCCCAACGAACCTGAAGTAGGATAAACTCAAAGAGAATCATGTCCAGACACACAGTAATCAAATTGTCCAATGGCAAAGACAAGGAGCGAGTCTGCAAGTTTTAAGAGAAAAGCAACATGTTATGTCCAAGAGAATCCCAATAAGATTAAATGCCAATTTCTCATCAGAAGTTACGCAGGAAAGAAGGCAGAGGAACAATACACTTAAAGTGCTGAAAGAAAACAAATGCCAACCCAAGAATTTTTTTCTGGCAAGACTTTCCTTCATAAACGAGGGTGAAATTAAGACATTCCCAGAAAAACAAAAGCTCAGGGAGTTCATCAGCAGTCGACGTGCTGTAGAAGCAATGGTAGAGGGAGCGTTTCAAACAGAATGGAAAGGACATCAGACAGTGGATCAAAGCAGCATGAAGAAATAAATAGGTCCAGTAAAGGTAACTGTGCCAGTCTGAATATACTGTGTCCCCCAAACGTCATTATCTTTGATGTAATCTTGTGTGGGCAGACTTTATCTGTGTTGATTAGATTGTAATTCTTTGAGTGTTTCTTTGGAATGTGCCCCACCCAGCTGTGGGTGATGACTCTGATTGGATAACTTCCATGGAGGCACTGCTCTGCCCATTCGGGGTGGGTCTAAGTTGATCAGTGGAGCCATATAAATGAGCTGACATAACAGAAGGAACTCAGCAGCTGACAGTGATGTTTTGAAGAGGAGCTACAGCCAAGAGGGACACTTTGAAGAAAGCACAGGAGCTGCAGATGAGAGACAGTTTGAAAACGGCTGTTGAAAGCACTCTTGCTCCTGAGAAGCTGAATGAGGACAAATATCCCAAGTGCAACTAAGAGTGGCATTTTTTAGGAACTGCAGCTGCGAGAGGAACATCCTCGGAGAAAGCCATTTTGAAACCAGAACTTTGGAGCAGACGCCAGCCATGTGCCTTCCCAGCTAACAGAGGTTTTCCAGACACCATTGGCCATCCTCCAGTGAAGGTACCTGATTGCTGATGTGTTACCTTGGACACTTTATGGCTTTAAGGCTGTAACTGTGTAACCGAATAAACCCCCTTTTATAAAGCCAATCCATCTCTGCTGTTTTGCATTCTGGCAGCATTAGCAAACTAGAACAGTAACCATATGGGGAATTATAAATTCCAATACTATAGTATTGTATTATTTTGGTATTTTATCCCAGTTCTTCCATCTTATGGGTCCTAAGTGCAAATGCATAAAAAGTAATGATAAATCTATGGCTTTGGACATATTGAATCTTTGTAACAAATACAAAAAAAAAAGGTGGGGGGAAGGGGGGTGTGCCGGTTTGAAGGTATTATGTCCCCCACAAAAAGCCATGTACTTTGATGCAATCTTGCAGGGCAGACATTTTAGTGCTGATTAGACTGGAATCCTTTGAGTATTTCCATGGATATGTGACCCACCCAACTGTAGGTGATAACTCTGATGAGACAATCTCCATGGAGGCGTGGCCCCACCCATTCAGGGTGGGTCTTGATTACTGGAGCAGTATATAAGCTCAGACAGAAGAAGCAAGCTTGCTACAGCCAAGAGGGACACTTTGAAGAATGCACTGGAATGGAGAGAAGAGCTTCAGCTCACAGAGACATTTTGAAGATGGCCTTTGAAAGCAGACTTTTGCTCCGGAGAAGCTAAGAGAGGACAAATAACCCAAGAGCAACTAAGAGTGACATTTTTGAGGAGTTGAAGCCTAGAGAGGAATATCCTGGGAGAAAGCCATTTTGAAACCAGAATGTGGAGCAGATGCTAGCCACATGCCTTCCCAGCTAACAGAGGTTTTCCAGATGCGACTGGCCATCCTCCAGTGAAGGTACCGACCACTTTATGGTCTTAAGATTGTAACTGTGTAATCAAATAAACCCCCTTTTATAAAAGCCAATCCACCTTTGGTGTTTTGCATTCCGATAGCATTAGCAAACTAGAACAGAGGGGTATATAACAGTGTATCTGAATGCTACTGGAGATAGTTGGTATCAAATCAAATTGTAAAAGCTTTGTGGTGTTAAACTTTAACCACATGGTAATTGCAAAGAAAATACATGAAAAATATGTGCAGAAAGAAATGAAAAGGGACTAAAAGTGGTAAAATACAAAAAACAAAACATGTATGAAAATAAGCAGTAATGGAAGAATTGAGGGGAAAAAAGGCATAAAACTTAGAAAGACAAAATAGCAAAATGGCAGAAGAAATTATTGCATTATCAGCAGTTACTTTAAATGTAAATGATTAAACTTGCCAGTCAAATGGCAGAGACTGACAGAATGGATAAAAAAGCATAACCCAACCTATGCTTTTTGCAAGAGACTCACTTTAAATTCAAAGACATAAAAAGGTTGAAAGTGAAATCATGGATAAAAATATACCATGCAACTAGTAACCAAAAGAGAGCTGGGGTAGTTATACCAACCACAGATAAATTAAGTCAAAAACTGTTACAAGGGACAAAGATATATACTGATAAAGAGGTCAATTCAACAAGACATAACAACTATAAATATATATACACCTAACCACAGAACCCCAAAATATATAAAACAAATGCTGACAGATTTGAAGGGAGAAGACACAACTCTACATCAATAGTACAAGGTTTCAATATACCATTTTCAACAATGGATAGAATATCTAGACAGAAGATCAAGGAAGAAACAGAAGACTTGAACAAAACTCTAAACCAGCTAGAACTAAAATACATATATAGAACACTTTCCCAAGAACAGGAAAATACACATTTTTCTCTAGTGCATAAGGATCATTCTCCAGGATAGAACATATGTTGGGTCACAAAACAAGTCTCAATAAATTAAAAATTACTGAAATCATACAAAGTATCTTCTCCAACCACAACTGAATGAAGCTAGAAAACAGAGGAAAAGTGAAAAATTCACAAATATATGGAAATTAAACAAGATGTTCTTAAGGAATGGGTCAGAGAAGAAATCACAAGAGAAATAGAAAATATCTCAAGGTGAATGAAAATGAAAACACTATATACCAAAACTGAAGGGAGGAGCAAAGGCAGTGATGAGAGCTCTAAAGGCTTACTTTGAAAAAAAAAAAAGAAAAAGATTTCAAATCAGAGACCTAACCTCAAACCTGGAGGATCTACAAAAGAACACACCAAACCAAAAGTGAGCAGAAGGAAGGAAATAACAAAGATTAGAGATAAATGACATAGAGAATTAAAAAAAAAAAAGAGAAAATCAACAAAATCCAAAGTTGATTCTTTGCAAATATCAATAAAATTGACAAAACTGTAGCCAGAATAAGAAGGAAATAGGACAGTAGACACAAATAACTAAAATCAGAAATGAAAGGAGGGACAGTACTACCAATCCACTGAAATACAAAGGACTATAAGAGGATACCAGGCTACTGTGAACAACTGTATGCCAACAAATCAGATAAAATAGATGAAATGGACAAATTTCCAGAAACACACAAGAACTAAACTCACTCAAGAAGAAACTGATAGTCTTGCTAACTATCTGAGCAATCCAGTAAATAGTAAAGAGATTGAATCTCTAAACAAAACCATCCCAACAAAGAAAAGCCCAAGAGCAGATGGCTTCACAGGGGAATTTTACCAAACATTCCAAGAAGAATTAACACCAATCCTGCTCAAACTGTTCCAAAATACTGAAGAGAAGGGAACACACCACAATTCTTTCTACAAGGCCAGTATCATCCTAATACCAAAGCCAGAGGAAAAAATCAGAAGAAAAGAAAATTACACACCAACATCTCTTATGAATGTAGATGCAAAAATCCTTAACAAAATATTAGCAAACTGAATCCAACAGCATATTAAAAGAATTATAGACCAGGCTCAAGTGGGATTTATTCCATGTATGCAAGGGTAGTTCAACATCAGAAAATCAATTAATATAATACACCACCACAACAGAATAAAGGGGAGAAAACCACATGATTATCTCAATTGATGCAGAAAAGGCATTTGACAAAATTCAGCACACTTTCTTGATAAAAACACTTACAAAACTAATAGTAGAAGGAAGTCTGCTCAACTTGAAAAAGGGCATATATGAAAAACCTACTGCTCCTCATACCCAATGGTGAAAGACTGAAAGCTTTCTCTCTGAGATCTGGAACAAGACAAGGAGATGAGAATCAAGACAAACACTGCCACCACTGCTATTCAACACTGTAGTGGGAGTTACAGCCAGAGCAATTAGGCAAGGAAAAGAAACAAAAGGCATCCAGTTTGGAAAGGAAAAAGTAGAACTTTCCCTATGTGATGATGACATGATCTTATAAACAGAAAATCCTGAAAAATCCACAAAAAGCTCCTAGAGCTAATAACGGAATTCAGCAAAGTGGCAGTTTACAAGATCAACATTCAAAAACTAGTAGTGTTTCTATAAACTAAAAATGAACAATGGGAAGAAGAAATCAAGGCAAAAATTCAATTTACAAAAACTAAAAGAATCAAATATCTAAGAAAAAAATCTAACAAAGGATGTAAAGGACTTTTCTATGGAAAACAAGACACTGCGAAAAGTAATTCAAGAATACCTAAATAACTGGAAGGATACTCCGTGGAAGACTAAATATTAAGTTGTCTATTCTGCCCAAAACAATTTACAGATTCAACATAATCCCAATCAAAATTCAACAGCCTTCTTTCCAGAAATGGAAAAGCCAATCATCAATTTTATATAGAGCCCTGATCTCAATAAAACTGTATTTAAAAATACATATATAATGTGTATATATATATATATATATAAATGTAAATATAAATAAAATCTGGCCCATAGCTGATTGTATGGGATTTTCCATTCATGGTTATTCCTATTTCTTCATTATATACTTCCAGTATTATAATAACCTTATGAAGCCTGAATTTTCTTTATGCTCAAATGTAGCTGGTTGATTGCATACTAGATATCATTAGAAAAGAGAATGTTAAAATAGATAAATCATAAAGTGACTAAATTAAATCATTTAAACATCAAAAAATATTTGCATTCACCAAGGAATTCCATTTTTTAAATTTTTTATTCAGAAGGTAAAATATGTATAGTTCTAGTTATGCTTCAGAGAAAACAAATTGAGCAGTTATTGGACCTAATTTCATGTATAAATATGTTTACATATTCTCCAACTGAATTTTTCTTTAAAAGTACCTATGCTGTAGTAATGTATCAAAGTACTTCTCTAAGAAAATTGACAAAAAAATCAAAAATGTTATACATCCATTTCCACTAGTTTAAAAGATTAAATAGTCTAATTTTGCTGAAAAAAAAAAACTTATATAGAGCCCTGAATACTCAGAGCCTGAATAGTAAATTTATAAGTGGCCCTGAATAGTCAAAACCATCTTGAAAAGAAAGAAGTGGGAAGACTCACACTAGCCAACATGAAAACTTATTACAACGCCACAGAAATCCAACAGGATGGTACAAGGAGACATTTTTACCAATGGAATCAAACGGAAAGTGCAGAAATCAACCCTCACATTTATGGCCAACTGATTTTACACCAAAAGCACAAGCAACAATGGAAAAAATAAAGGGAACCTTATAAAAATTTAAAACTTTTGCAAACCAAAGGATTTTATCACAAAAGTAAAACGACAACTTACACAACAGGTGAACATATTTGGAAACAACCAATCTGACAATGGTTCAATATTCAGAATACACAAAGAAATCCTTCAACTTAACAACAAAAAGACAAACATCCAATTGAAAAGTTGGCAAAACACTTGAATAAACATTTCTCCAAATATATACAAATAGCCAAAAAGCACATGAAAAGATGCTCCTCTTCACTAGTTCTTAGGGAAATGCAATTCAAAACCACAATGAGATATTATTTCACACCTACTAGAATAGCCTCTATTAAACAAACAGGAAACTACAAGTGTTGGAGAGTATGTGGAGAAATAGGATCTCTTTTACTGCTGTGGGAATGTAAAATGGTACAGGCTCTGTGGAAGACAGTTTGGCAGTTCCTCAGAAAGTTAAGCATAGAATTACCATATGGCCTGGCAATCCCACTTCTAGGTAAATACCCAAAAGAATTGAAACCAGGGACTCGAACAGATAGTGGCACACAATGTTCACAGCAGCGTTATGCACAACTGCCAAAAGATGGAAGTAACCCAAGTGTCTATCAATTGATGAATGGATAAATCAAATGTGGTACATTCACACACAGTATATTATTCAGCCATAAAAAAGAATGAAGTTCTGATACGTGCATGGATGAACCTTGAAAACATCATGTTGAGTGAAATAAGCCAGACACAAAAGAACAAATATAGCATGATCTCACTAACATGAAGTAATTAGAATAAGCAAATTGACAGAACCAGAATGTAGAATATAGGCCACCTGGAGCTGTGGAGGAGGTAGGGAATGGGGAGTTGATGTCTAAATTATACAATTTCTATTAAAGGGGATGGAAAAGTTTAGATAATGGATGGTGGTGACAGTAGCACAACATTGAGAACATAATTACCAGTACTGAATTATATACTCGAATATGGGTAAAAGGGGTAATTTTAGTTTCTATGTACCTTACTGGAACAAAAATTTAAAAACAAACCAAAACAAAAAAAACATAGGATGTATAATACAAAGAGTAAACCCTAATATAAACCATGAACTATGAGTAACAGTACAACTATAAAAATGTTCTTTCATCAATTGTACCAGATGTACCATACAAATGAAAGGTGTTAAAAACAGGTTGGCATATGAAAACTCTGTATATTAAGCATGATTTTTCTGTAAATCTACATCTCTAATAAAAAATAAAACTAAATTAAAAAAAAAAAAAAGAAGAATCTACCCTTTGTCCTTTAAATCTGGTTTCTTTTCTTGCCAAATACTTCCCTGGGTACTATCACCCATTCTCCATAGTGACCTCAACTATCTTTACATTGGTGACCCATATATGAATTCCTAGCCCAGATATTTCTCCTTAATAACCATACCTAAATAACCAATTGCCTGCCAATTAGTTCCATTTTGATTTATCACAGATACCTAAAACATGCCCACAACTAATAAAATCATCTTCTTGCCCCAACTTATTCATCCTCTTATGTTCCCTACCTTGAAGGAATGGAACCACCTAGTATCCACCCAGTTACTTAAGCCAGAAACCTAGCTAATACATTCAGTTCGGTTTCCTTTCTCATTCCCCAAAAGCAACTAATATACCAAATTCTGTCATATCTACCTCTTGAATTCTCTTGAATCCAACTACATTCTTAACTATTACTCTACTTTCTGTCATGGCCATTACTCTAGAGTACTAAATTACATCATAAACATCTAAAGCCAGCCTTGTCTCTCCAAAATTCATTACCCACATCCTAGTCAGTGAGATATAATGCAAATCTGACCATGAAACTAGGCAGCTTCCACAACAGCCCTCTGCTTATCAGGACTTAACGGGACCTGGCCCCTGACCACTCTCTGTCTCATTTCATGCCACACCCATTTTTCACTCTATGCTACAGCAACAATGAAATGGAAAAAAATAGAAAATCTGACTTAGCATCATATGTGACCAGGGTTCTAAGCTCCAAAATAAATCCATTAAAACATAATAATGGTCATACATGAATTTTCTGTTTTTGTCGTGTTCTTTTAGAAACTAAGAAAAACTTTTTTAAAAAGCTACTTCTAGAAAAATATTCACAAAACTTACTGATTTATCAATGTTCATTGGATCAACGTCAGCCAAGCTTGCACCTACTTTTACTCGTTCTCGGAGGATACCACTAGCTAAGTCTTCTGCCCTGAAATTCATAGGCAAACACCTGAAAATCATAAAATTCCAAGTAAATAGAATTTAAAGCTTCTCATTTTTAATGTCTCAGTAAGTTTATATCTTTGGCATACTTATCGTCTTTTCCTTTTTCTTATAACCCAGAGAATAACATCAAAGAATTTCATATTTTTAAAGTTTTCGTAAATTCTTTTCAACTGATCCAAAAAAAAGTTATTCACTAGATAAAGCAAACAATATAATTAACCTATTTGCCTAAAGAGCTCAATCTATTACAATTTAGAAAAACTCCTTAACACACCTGAAACCTCATATTATACAAGAGTAAAATAAAAATAGATCTACTATATATTTATATATAATAATAATATATAGCATTAAAATAAAATTAAGCTTTATTATAATACTTAAATTTATCCTCAGATAGTCTATGGGCATGTCTACTCAGTTCCCATAACTGAATGTTTCTTTACCTTTTATTCAAAGGAAGCCAATTCTAGATCACAGCTTGAGAACTAAGTTTTATCTTTTGTGTAGCTATTTTAAAGTAGATGTCTAGCTACCTAAAATTCTATACTATTTTATTTGTGTTTATTACCCCTAAGTAAATATAATCTTCTTCCTCTTTAAATCTTGTGTAAATACCAAAAGACAACATAAGCAGCTTCATTTTTTAAAATGTACATTCTACAATGGATATACCTCCAAGGACATTTCTGAATCCTATCTTAACTTAAAAATATAGTTCCATAGCAGACATCAGAATAGTTCAGGATAAACAGGCATTATTTTATTTAAAGTTAGATTTTTGTCTTATACACAAGGAATTCTTTTTTAGAATACAATCTACACCAAACCAAACTTATTTATTAAAGCCTGCTAACTGAAAACTTGGTATTTTTACAATGTTTATATATTGCCAAATTATAGAAATGCTTTGCTAAATATAATTTATCTTTATTATTATAAACATAAACTAAAATATTAACTCAAAATTTCATTTCACACTATCCTTATTTATCACACAAAGTTAGATTCTCTCCCTCAGTGAAAACTCTCCAGGTCTAGTGAACGACGTAGTAATAAGAGTCCAACCACCAGAGGGACTCTTCAACCGAAACAAGTGTTTACAGGAAAAATCCAAGGGCTCCAGAGATGATTCCATTAGAAACCATATCTTACTCTGAGTGCTGCAATCATCATAAATATCTAAAATCAGCCTCATTAAATGGATTTGGATTGGGGGAAAAATGCCGATAGAGAACCAGATGCTGCCAAAATAGGTCGGCCTCTTTCCCTCAGCTCTCCTTCCTTTACCTTCCCGCACAGTACTTTATTCTGAGTACTTACAGAGTAAATAATTTAGGGGAAATTTCCAAAGGTTATATTTTTACTGTAAGAATTAAGTAGAAACCAAGTTAGTGCTTTACCTAAAGTATAAATATTGAGTATCAATGTTAGCAAATGCCAGTATAGATAACATTCATTCAAAAAAACTGCTTCCTTTTTTCTACAATAGAAATAATACTAAAAAACTTACTAACCGATTTCTTGCTCTTGCCATGCTCTTAGACTTCCTTCTTTCAAAACGTTCTTCATCAGATGAAGTTGTGTCACTACTATGAATGGCATGTTTCTTTCTCCTATTTAAACAAAGTAAAATCCTTAAAACCTTTATAGTAGCAAAAGGTTTTTTTTTCCTAGATAATTTGTGGGAAATGGCTTTTAAAAACACACTCTAGGCTTCATATCTCCTATTAGCACAGCAGAAAATACATATATTCATCCCCTCAAGAAGTATTTACTGGGTGCCTACCATGCGCCACACATTGTTTTATGTGCTGTAGATACAACAGTAAGGCAGACAAATATCTTTGCCCTCATGAAGTTTACATCTAATGAAGTTTAAAGGTGATGAATAATACAGAGAAAGAAAAAGAAAAGAAGGGGAATAGGATGCCTACAATTATAAAAATAGGATGCTTAAAGAAGGCAGCCAACAAATCTAATTTGCATTCAAATTTAGGGAATATCTGTCATTGTTTTATAAATAACATTAGGATCTTGTTAGAAAAGAAAGTTTTTCATTTTCTTATCTTATTCCCTATTTCCCAAATAATCAGAAATAATCCAGACTTTTAAAGAACTAAAGAACTTCTTACTTTTATTTAAAAAATCAAAACTGGAAAATCTTCCAAAAATTAAATAAAATTACACATAGACAAACACTACTTAAAATTACTAATAATTGTATAAAGAATAAATGTCCATGCCCTCTACCGCTCCAATCCCACCATCTCAAAAGTAAAAGATACTGAATTATTATTATTATTACTATTATTATTATTATTATTATTATATTTTGGTAACGTCTCTCACAACCCAACTACAGGGAAGTTAGTGGTGTTAAATGAAAAGTGGGATCATTTATTATGCCAATCACCAGTCAGGAAAACTAGTGTGAATCAGCATAATTCCTAACATCCAAGGCTCCATGAAACCTGAATTGCTGGCAAAGAAGGGAACAGATTGTCAACAGAAGGATCTAACTAACGAAATAAGAAACATGGAAGCAGGGAGCAGAACAAGATAAGAAGCTGAGCAAGAGAAAGAACCAATGACACTGCAGTGTAAGGAGTTCCACGGAACGTTTCCCAATGAAACAAATGTAAATTATTTTAAAAATAAAAACAACCATTTACAGTTTCTTGAAATGGTCCTATGGATATACAGCAATGATAAAACATTTATAAAATCTACTAAAATCTGATAAGCAAGAGTTTTAGCATTTAAACCAAACTCAGCTCCTACCCTCCCCCCTCTAAACTCAGCAAGATGGAAATTCCACTCGAGGCAAGTACAGCCAAGAATCAGGTCTCCCTTTTCCCCAAGCTCTCAATCTCAGAGCAATCTTCCTGAGAGGAGCAGGGCATCAGAATTTGTCATCCTTCCTCCAGCTTCCTGTTGTTGACAAGAACGTTCCAGGCAGTACAGCTGAGAGGTAAGCACTCCCTTCTTTGGCAGAGCTCCAACTTGTGCAACAGGAGGTCTACCTTAAAAACAGTGCAGCGCAAAGGAGAGGCTAAACCTGCTTATAATTGGGCCTAAGAGTCTCCCTGAGTGCCTCTTTGTTGCTCAGATGTGGCCCTTTCTCTCTAACGAAGCCACCTTGGCAGGTGATCTCACTGCCCTCACCCCAACGTGGGACTTGACTCCCAGGGGTGTAAATCTCCCTGGCAATGAAGGATATAACTCCCAGGAATGAACCTGGACCCAGCATTGTGGGAATGAGAACATCTTCTTGACCAAAAGGGGGATGCGAAATGAAACGAAATAAAGCTTCAGTGGCTGAGAGATTTCAAATGGAGTCATGAGGTCACTCTGGTGGACATTCTTATGCACCATATAGATAACACTTTTTAGGTTTTAATATATTGGAATAGTTAGAAGTAGATATCTGAAACTATCAAACTCCAACCCAGTAGCCTTGACTCTTGAGGTCAATTGTATAACTATGTAGCTTACAAGGGGTGACAGTGTGATTGTGAAAACCTTGTGGATCGCACTCCCTTTATCTAGTGTATGGATGAGTAGAAAAATGGGGATAAAAACTAAAGGACAAATGGGGTGGGATGGGGGGGGATGATTTGGGTGTTCTTTTTTACTTTTTTTTTTTATTCTGATTCTTTCTGGTGTAATGAAAATGTTCAAAAATAGATTGGGGTGATGAATGCACAACTATATGATGGTACTGTGAACAGCTGATTGTACACCATGGATGACTGACTGTATGGTATATGAATATTCTCAATAAAACTGAATTTTAAAAAAAGAAAAAGAAAAACAAAAACAAAAAAACAGAGCAGCTGAGAATACTAGGATCCCAATCATCTTTGCCTCAGCCCACACTGAGAAGACTCGAGGCCACTGCCCATCCCACTCAACTCAGAGCTCAGCAACTGAAGCAGGGGTACCACGCACAGACAGCCTGCCAATGTTTCCATCCACAGCTCTAGAGCCCTGGTTCATACATTTTGCCTGGGAGGAGAACACAGGGAAAACAGAGACATCTTAATCTCTTCTCAAAGGAGCTGACTTCATATGCAACAGAGCATCAATAAATTCAAACCTAAAGGCACTCTGGAAAGAGTGAAAGTTGTGGCATAAGGCAAGTTTATAACACGAGACTGGTCAACTCACTGGACATATTGACTAAACTGGAGGCCAACTAGTTTGCACAAAAGAACCTTTAAAGGGACAGCTGTGATGAACCCACCTGGGGTCAGAACAAATCTCAAACACTGACCTCAAGAACTATCCAAGAAGCCCAAAATAGATTTAGTCTATGGAGCAATTTATGCACCAAGGCATTTTCGAAAATGATACAACACTCATTCAGCAAATGATGGTGCTTAACATCTGGGTGTGGCTAGGGAAAAAGATGGTCAAAGCAAACCCTACCAAAGTTGCTTTCATCCCAAGGTGACTCTGGATATACCCTGGAGAACAACTCCAGAAGCTTAATACTGTGGGAGTGGTTGGAAGGTGGGACTGCTACCAGAAGTGGTTCAATATATTATCTAAAATGTCCAGTTTCCAACAAAAAAATTACAGAAAGAAACAGGAAAACATGAATCATACACCAGAAGAGAAGCAGGAAATAGAAACTACCTGTAAGCAAAACCAGGTGTCGGATTTAACAAAGACTTCAAAGGAGTCACTGTAAATATCTTCATAGAACTAAATGAAACCATGATTAAGAAATAAAGGAGGGGAATTAAGATGGCAGAGTGAGACACCACAGGGTTCCATCCCCAACAAAGAAACTCAGAACCAAAAGAACTTGAAGAAACATCTTTATCAAAGCTCCAGAAAATAGTTAAAGGATTGCAATAACAGGGGACAAGTGCCAAATAACAGTAGGATCTGTGACACCCTTGCTGGTCCCTTCTTCAATACCTCACTGGCTCGGTATAAAGCTGGCCCACACTCCAAGTATGGGTCCCTAGTCCTGGTTCAAGAAGGAGCAAAGTAACCCTCAGGCACATACTGGGAGCACAAATGTCTGGCCCAGTATGTCTGGTGGCATCCTGAAAGACTGAACCACGATGTTTTCCTAAGCTCATCATCCCAGGACTTTCCCTGCATATAGACACAGCTCATGGAACTCTCCTACAAAACACTATAAGAGAGAAATCATGTCTTGATTGCCTGGGCAAGGGGATAGTGGCTGTGGAACATATAGTGCAGTGCCCGGAACCATTAGGAGACACAATTTCCAAGATAAGCAGGAACATATATATCCATGTAAACAGGGGAATTCCTACAGTCATGTGCATATGCCCAAGGCAAGATGCAAAGAACCTAGGAAAACCATATACTTTTGCCTAGAGCTATACATGGTATGGCAAATTCTGAAGGAGGACACTCCCAAAGGCTAATTTGCAAAGGCTGGGAAAGGTATTGGTTCTCTCTCTTCCCCCCACTTTTTTTTTTCATTGTAGCCTCCGGGCATTCAAGAAAATCTCTGTCACAACACTAGCTGGATACAAGTTGAAGGAACACATGCCCCAAAGTCTAAATTCCAACAACAGCAAATTAAAAAACTGAAATGTCCAAGTTTCAATAAAAGATTACAAAACATACAAAGAAACAGAAAGCAACAGCCCACGCAAAAGAAAAGATGAAAGCACTGGAAACCACCAACAAGGAGGACCAGGCCTGGGACATACCAGAGAAAACCTTTTAAACAATTGGTCCTAAATATGCTCAAAGAGCTAACGGAAAACATGGACAAAGAATTAAAGGACATTTGGAAAATAAGAAAAACACAGAGAATATCAATAAAAGGATAGAAACTATTAAAAAGAACCAAACAGAGCTGAAGGCCACAGCAACAGAAGTGAAAAATTCCCTAAAGGGGTTCAACAGATGAATGGAGCTGGCAAAAGAAAGAATCAGTAAACTGAAAGAAAAGACAAATGAAATCATTCCATCTTAGGAACAGAAAGAAAAAATAATGAAGAAAAGTGAACAGGGTCTGAGGAACCTTTGAGACACAATCAAGTGTACAAATATATATGCACTGTGGGAGGCCCAGAAGGTAAAAAGACAGAAAGGGTCAGGGAGAATACTATGTTAGAGAATAAGGATTAAGAAGAAATACTATGAACAATTAATTATAAGTGAATAATTAGAAGGCTTAGGGGAAATGGACAAATTCCTGGAAAGGCAAAAAATACCAAATTAACTAAAAAAGAAAAAATCTAAATAGACCTATACAAGAGAAGAGACTGAATTAGTAATCAAAAAACTATCCACAAACAAAATCCCAGTCCCAGATGGCTTCACCATTGAATCCTACCAAACATTTAAAGGAAAGTTAACACCAGTTCTTCACAAACTCTTCCAAAAAACAGAAGAGCAGGGAACACTTCTAAAGCTCATTTTGAGGCCAAAATCATCTTGATACGAAGACCATATTAATACACCTCCAGAAAAAGATAACTATATGCCATTATGCATTAAGAAAGTGGACACAAAAATCCTCAAGAATATAGGAAAAAATATACACCATGATCAAAAGGATTTATCCTAAGAATGCAAGGTTGGTTTAACATCTGTGATTGTCAGGTTCATGTGTCAACTTGGTGAAGTGATGGTGCCCAGGTGTCTGGTCAAGCAAGCACGGGCCTAACTGTTACTGCAAGGACATTTGTGGCTGGTTAATAAACCAGAAGGCTGGTTTATTAAATCATCAGTCAATAGATTGCATCTGTAGCTGATTACATCAACAAACGGTGTGCCTTCTGCAATGAGAGAATACAATCAGCTGGATTTAACCCAATCAGTTGAAGACTTTGAAGGGAGAAGAGAGAGAACTTTCACTTCTTCTTCAGCCAGCCAGCCTTTCCTGGCGAGTTCATCAAAGACCTTCATTGGAGTTGCCAGCTCGCTGCCTGCCCTACAGAATTTGGACTCGTGCATCCTGCCTTATGGAATATAGATTCATGAATCCCCACTGAGTGAGACACTTTTATAAAATCTCGTATTTACAGATATCTCCTGTTGGTTCTGTTTCCCCAGAGAACCCTAATTAATACAACATCCAAATTTCAATTAATGTAATACATGATATTGATAGAAATAAAATACAAAATTCAAAAAATCATTGATACATGCAGAAAAAGCATTTCACAACATCCAATACCATTTCATAATAAAAACACTCTACACTCTAGGAATAAAAGTGAACTTCCTCAACATAATAAAGGACATCTATGAAAAACCCACAGCTAACATCAAAATTAATGGGGAAAAACTATATGCTTTCCCCTCAAGATCAGAAGCAAAACAAGGATGCCCACTCTCACACTTCTATTCAAAATTCTGCTAGTTACTAGCCAGGGCAGTAAGTGAAGAAAAAAGAAATTAGAGGCATCCAATCCATAAAGGAAGGAATAAAACTATCTCTAAATAAAGGTAACTTCCTCTCGCTAAAAAAAAAAAAAAAAAAAAAAGGAATCATCAAAAAATATTGTGTGCACTAATAAACAAGTTCAGCAAAGATGCAGGATTCAAGGTCAACAGACAAAAATCAATTTGTGCTTCTATACACTAGCAATGAACATGATAAAAAAGAAATTAAAAGAACAATTCCATTTACAACAGCATCAAAAAGAATAAAAAAAAACTTAGGAATAAATTTAACAAAAGAAGCACAAAAGTTTTACTCTGAAAACTACAAAACATCATAGAAAGAAATTAAAGATCTAAATAAATGGAAAGACATCCCATGTTCATGGATCAGAAGACTCAATACTGTTAAGATGGCTCTCCAAATTGGTCTACAAATTCAATGAAGTCCCTACCAGAGTACCAGGATTTCTTTGCAGAAATGGGAAAGCTGACTCTAAAATTCATGTGGAACTACAAAGGACACAGAAAACCCCAACAATCTTGGACAAGAAGACTGAAGTTGGAAGACTCACACATTCCAATTTCAAAATTTCCTAGAAAGCAAAAGTAATCAAGACAGTATGGCTCTCGTAGAAGGACAGACATACAGATCAATGGACTAGAACTGAAAGTCCAGAAATAAAATCACACATATATGTTCAACTGATTTTCAACAAGAATACCAAGACAATCCAATGAGGAGTAGTCTTTTCACCAAACAGTGCTGGGATAACAGAACATCTACAAGGAAAAGAATGAAGTTGTACCCTTACTACACACCATACACAAAAATTAACTAAAAATGTATCAAAGACCTAAATGTAAGAGTTAAAACTAAAAAACTCCTAAAAGAAAACATATGGGTAAATCTTCATGACGTTAGACTTGGCAAAGGATTGTTAGATATAACATCAAAAGAATAAACAACAAAAGGAAAAATAAATAAACTGTACTTCATCAAAATTTAACACTTCTGTGCAAAGGACACAATCAAAATGAAAAGATAACACAAAGAACGGGAGAAAATATTTGCAAACCATATATATATATGATAAGGAACTTACACCTAGAATTTATAAAGAACTCCTACAACTCTACAATAAACAAATAAACTGATTAAAAAACTAACAAAGAAAAAAAAAGGATAAAAGATTTTACAGACATTTTTCCAATGAAGATATACAATTGGCCAAAAAGCACAAGAAAAAATGCTGAATGTCATTAGTCATTTGGAAAATGTAAATCAAAACCACAATGAGATACCACTTCACATCCTCTAAGATGGCTAGAATCAGAAAAAACAGATACTGACAACTGTTAGCTAGGAAATGGAAAAATTGTAACCCTCTGACACTGCTGGTAGAATTATAAAATGGTCCAACTATTTTGGAAAACAGCTTGGCAGTTCCTGAAATGGTTAAACACAGAGTTACAATAAGAACTGGGAATTTCACTAGAAAGTAAAAACCAAAAGAACTGAAAACACATATCTACCCAAAAACTTACATACACATGTTTATAACAGCATCATTCAATTATTCATAAAAACCAGAAGGAAACAACTCAAACATCCATAAACGAAAAATGGATAAACAAAATGTAGCAAATACATACAATGGAATATTATTCATCCATAAGAGGGAATTCAGTACTAATACATGCTACAAATGGATGGACCTTGAAAACATGCTAAGTGAAAGAAGCCACTCACAAAACACTAGATATTATATGATTCCATTCATATGAAATGTCAAGAAAAGGGAACTCTATAGTGACAGAAAGTAGCTTATTGCTTGCTTAAGGTTGGGGTAGGATGGGATGGGGGGTACAGCTAAAGAATATGGGTTTCTTTTTCAGGTGATGAAAATGTTCTAAAATTGCCTGGGACAACACAATTGCACACATCTGTGAATATGCAAAACAAAACAAAACAAAAATGAATTGTACAACTTACATGGATGAATTGTACAGTATGTGATTATATAACAATAAGCTGTTTTGAAATTAAAAAAAAAAAAAACGATAAATCCATACAAAGATTTATACACCAATGATTCATTACAGTCAAAAACAGGAAGCAACTCAAATGTCCACCAAGAGGTTACAAATTTGGTATCTCCATCTGCTAATCAGCAGTAAAATGCTATTTAAAAATTTTTTTATTTTATTTAATTTTATGTATGAATGGTACTTAGCAAGGAAAAGGAATAATCTACCGATACACACAAAAACATGAATAAATCACAAAATCATTCAGAAAGTAAAAGAAGACAGACACAGAAGAGAAAATACTGTATAATTCTGTTCATATAAAATTGTAGAAAATGCAAAGTAATCTATACTGACAAGAAAAGCAGGACGGTGGATGGTGCCTATGGCCAGAGGTCAGGAGAAACAGACTAAAACGGAAACTTTTGAGGGTCATGCAAATGTTCTATCCTTTGGCTGCAGGAATAGTACCAAATGCATACATTTGTCAAAACTGAACACTTTGAATAGTAAATTTCATTTTACACAAATTATGCTTGAATGAAGTTGATTTAAAAACCTCAGTGGATGAGTGACATCATCAACATAGTGACTTAAGACATTCCCTGGAAAAGTCTCCCCTCAGAAATAAGTAATAAAAGGACAAATCTCACTTGCTTGGAACCCTGGAGGAAGTAAGAGACTAGAAAAGGACCCACAAATACAGAATTGACAGAAAAGGGTGGAAAATGCCAAAAACAAGATAGGAATTCTACAACCTGGGCCCCCAGTCCACAGCCCTCCCACTCACTTGGTCCTCCACAGTTTAAGATCACACAGAGGCAGTATGGCCCAGGTCGCTCCTGTCATGGATGTAGACCACAGAGCCACTCACAGCAGCGAGTTAGAACCCTATGCATATCCAGGCACAGGGACCCATGTCTGCAGAGGATGGAAAACAAGCAGCTGGAGAGCACATGCATACAAAAGGGCCTCAGGAAATAAAAGTGACAGCGGCAGAACTGTTGGCAAAGGTGCACGCAGCCAACCTGGTCTCTGATTGCTGTATCACCTAAACAACAACAAAAAAAATGGATATTTTTGAACAATGGCCTCATCTGGCTCCCCACACAGGACATCCTAAGAGGGAAGTAACTGGAGGAAAAAACCTCAAGGAAAAGGAAAGTGGAGAAAAACTGAACTGCTGTAAGGCAGGACAGTTCCCAGGACTAAAAAGAATCATGAAAAGGGAGCACTGAGTGAGGGAAAGAAGTTAAACAAATCATAGGTGCTGGGGAGAAAATCATGCACAAAAACAGAATAGATCAGTATTCCCTGAAAAGGAACAGAGGAAAGGAAGCCTTCTCCTGGAGGTGATACATTTGCACACAAAAGGGCAATCTTAAAAGTTGAACCTCATATTCAGGGCAAAAAACAGGTGCAGAAGAGTTAAGAAAATCTGAATGGTTAAACACTGTCTACTTTAAAGATTCAGTATAACTTGTACCAAGCATCAAAGAAGAGCCTTAACACATAGCCAATCTATGGTAAAACCTGAGGCAATGAGAAAGTGACCTTCAGAGTTAGCACATCAAAATTATCACAAGCCCAGACATCAGCAAAACATTACAAAGAAATAGGAAGATATGGCTCAGTCAAGGGAACAAATTAAAACTTCAGGGGAGACTCAGAAGTTGGAACAACTAATCAAAGATCTTCAAACAAATTTCCTAAATCAAATCAGTGAGATGAAGAAAAATATGGATAAAGAGTTAAAGGATATAAAGAAGACAATATGTGAGCAAAAAGAAGAATCTGAAAGTATAAAAAGAAATGTGACAAAAATTATGGGGATAAAAGCACTACATAGAGATTAAAAATACTAGAGGCATGTAACAGCAGATTTGAACAGGCAAAAAGAAAGACTCAGTTGAACTGGAAGACAAAGCAATAGAACATCATACAGTCAGAAGAACAGCTAGAGAAAAAGAACAGAAAAAATTGAGCACTGCCTAAGGGACTTGAGTGACAGAATGAAGCGTACCAACATACCCATCATGGGAGTCCCACAGAGAGAAGGGAAAAGGAGCAGAAAGGATATTTAAAGAAATAATGGGCTGGAGAACCTAAAGATGGCGGCTAGGTGAGATAGGGCAAAAAAACACCTCCGTGAAAAATACTAGATAAAAACCAGAAAGTGACCAAGAATACCGGTTTCAGAGATGCGTCAGCTGGACATGGCCTGCTAGTACCACAGGGGCCGTATACTTGGTGAAACCGGAGTCTGCATTCTGAAACAAGTGAGTAAGCTGGCTGGAAGACCCACAGCTGCACTGCGGTGTGGGGAAGCCAGGGGTCAGTGTCTGGAGACCCGACTGGTTCTTTAAAAAAAAAAAAAGGGAGGGGGACCCAGGAGCGGCTTGCAGTTGTGACAGTGGGAACCACGCAGTAAAACACAGCAAGAGGGGACTGAGCTTGCCTCTCGGTGTCTGGCCTGGAGGATAGCCCGCTGTAGATACCCTCAGGGCCAGGGGAGCAGAAGGGAGAGCCAGAAGCAAAAAGAAAACCCGTGGCTTGCAGCTGGCTCCCCGGAGGGCTGGCTAGACTCCTGTCCGGGGCCATGCCCTCAGCCCAGAGCCCCGCTAGTTGTCCCAGAGCTGGGAAGGAGGAACTGTACGAGGGCGAGGGGGTTGAGATGCCCCGTTTGGCCATCTTTGCATCAGGCTGAGAGCGCCCCTGCACAGCCCAGGGCTTCCCCTGAGGGATGGCGCACACTGGTGACGTAGCACAGCATTCCCTCACTAGAGGTCCTGGAAGATCACAGCTGAGAAAGGGCGCCCACTCGGAAAACCCAGGGACGCTACGCCAAGTCTGGTGGCCTGTGGGTCAGCGAGAGAGAGGGTCTGGGGCTGAACTGAAATGAAGGCTTAGACTCTTGTGGCGGCCTTGAATCTCTGGGAACCTGGGGTGTTTGAATATTAAAGCTGCCCTTCCTCCCTGGCCACCCAGACACACGCCCCACATTCAGGGCGGACGGCTCCAGCAACATACCCATACTGAGTTCACCAACTGAACCCCACAAGAATCATTTCCCCACACACCGCGGGGACAAGGTTGAAGAGAACTGACTTGAGTGGTATAGGTGACTCGCAGACGCCATCTGCTGGTTAGTTAAAGTGTACACCACCAACTTGTGTTTCTGAAAAATTAGATTGGTATTTTTTTTACAACTTGAAAGAACCCTATCAAGCAACGCAAATGCCAAGAGGCCAAAAACAACAGCAAATCTTAATGCATATGATAAAACCAGATGATATGGTGAACCCAATTCCAAACACACAAATCAAAATATCAGAAGAGACACAGTACTTGGCACAATTAATCAAAGAACTACAATTGAGGAATAAAAACATGGCAAAGGATTTAAAGGACATCAAGAGGACCATGGCCCAGGATATAAGCGACATAAAGAAGACCCTAGAAGAGCATAAAGAAGACATTGCAAGAGTAAGTAAAAAAATAGAAGATCTTATGGAAATAAAAGAAACTGTTGGCCAAATTAAAAAGACTCTGGATACTCACAATACAAGATTAGAGGAAGCTGAACAACGTCTCAGTGTCCTAGAAGTCCACAGAACAGAAAATGAAAGCACAAAAGAAAGAATGGAGAAAAAAATTGAAAAAATCGAAATGGATCTCACAGATACGATAGATAAAATAAAACGTCCAAATTTAAGACTCACTGGTGTCCCAGAAGGGGAAGAGAAGGGTAAAGGTCTAGAAAGAGTATTCAAAGAAATTGTTGGGGAAAACTTCCCAAACCTTCTACACAATATAAACAACAAAGCATAAATGCCCAGCGAACTCCAAATAGAATAAATCCAAATAAACCCACTCCAAGACATATTCTGATCAGATTCTCAAATACTGAAGAGAAGGAGCAAGTTCTGAAAGCAGCAAGGGAAAAGCAATTCACCACATACAAAGGAAACAACATAAGACTAAGTTGTGACCACTCAGCGGCCACCATGGAGGCGAAAAGGCAGTGACAGGACATATTTAAAATTCTGAAAGAGAAAAATTTCCAACCAAGAATACTTTATCTAGCAAAACTCTCCTTCAAATTTGAGGGAGACCTTAAATTTTTCACAGACAAAAAAATGCTGAGAGACTTTGCCAATAAAAGACCTGCCCTACTTCAGATACTAAAGGGAGCCCTACCAACAGAGAAACAAAGGAAGGAGAAAGAGATATAGAGAATTTTAACAGACATATATGGAACCTTACATCCCAAATCACCAGGACACTCACTTTTCTTTAGTGATCACGGATCTTTCTCCAGAAGGGACCATAATCTGGGACATAAAACAAGCCTCAAGAAATTAAAAAAAAATTAAAAATAAATAAAAAATTTGAATATATTCAAAGCACATTCTGACCACAATGGAATACAAATAGAAGTCAATAATTTTTGAATTGTAACTCCACTATTTACTTCCTACATGATATAAAATACACAAACTCTAATGACAAATCAGTGGTTTTGAACTCAACATAAAATATGTAACTTTAGACAACTATATAAAGGTGAGGGAATGGAGGAGTATAGGAACATAATTTATGTGTCCTATTGAAGTGAAGGTGGTATCAAAGAAAAACAAGATTGTTAAGGATTTAAGAAGTTAATTTTAAGCCCCACAGTAAACACAAAGAAATTATCAGAGAATATGACCATAGAGATGAAAAGTAGAGTACGGGTTAAGAGAAATGGGGGAAGGGGCAATGGGGAGTTAAGAAATGAGTGTAGGGTTGCTGTCTGAGGTGAAGGGAAATTTCTAGTAATGGATGGTGGGAAAGAGCATTACATCATTCTAAATGTGATTAATCCCACTAATGGAAGGCTAGGGATGGGGTGGAATGTGAAGATTTAGGCTGTATATATATGTTTCCGCAGTTGAAAAAAATAAAAATAAAAAAGACAGTCTAAATAGATGACAGTTGAATGCCAAGGATGAACCTGGATGGGATCGGAGGATGGAGGACAGGAGGCTCAAAGGGACATAGTTGAGACATAAGGAAAAGGAAATACAGAATGTAAGCTTTGAATCATTGTTGAATCTCTTGTACTTCTTAGCTGTGCTTAATGGGATTGCATAAAAGAATGTTCTTGTTCATGCGAAGTGTATATGTGAATTCTAGTGTTTGTTCAAGGATGTGTGCAGCTAGCTCTCATATGTTCAGAAGACAAAGCAATAGATGATGGATGATAGACAGGGAGGGAAGGAGGGAGGGAAAGAAATAGCGATGTGACAGCATGTTAAAGTTGGTAGATTGGGGTATCGGGGGAGGGGGGGTCAGGTTGCCTGGAGTTCTGTGTATGGGTTTTGTATTGTTTTTGTAACTGTTCCTATAATTTTGTACTTATTTCAAAAGAAAAAAAAGAAAAAAAAAAAAAAAGACTGGCCTAAAATTTCCCAACTCTTAGGAAATAAGTAAATATACACAACAAGGTAAGGCTGGGAGAACTCATTTTCCATCTGGGAACAAAAGCTGGACCCATACCACAAACCTTACATCAGAATAAAATTCAAATGATTCAAAAATTTAAGAATAAAAAAAATGAAGTCCCAGAAATAAACAAGAACGAATTCCTCTATAACTTTGGATTTGGGAAGGCACTTCGAACTATGATTCAAAACCTAAAAGCCATACAAGAAAAGAGTGATAAATTTGACTACATAAACATGAAACATCTGCATGGCAAAGAAAACCAAAAGCAAAGTCAAAAGATGAATCACAAGCCAGGAGAAAAATTGGCAATTTATATCAAAAAGGACTAACCTCCCTGCTATATAAAGAACTGTTAAAAGAAGATAAAAACTCAAAACCCATTAAAAATTAGGTAATATATGATCAAGCAGTTAAGAGAAAAGGAAAAACAAATGGCTTTTAAATATATGAAAAACTACCTTCATAAGAGATACGGAAATATAAATTTAAAGTGAACTGAGATCTTATTTTCCAACTCTTAGATTGACAAAAATCCAGCAGTTTGATAATACATTTTGTTGGCAGGGCTGGGGGGAAACTGACACTTGAATAGATTGCTGGAGAGGAGGTGGAAGGTCACAGAAAATTGATTCAATACCACTGCAGATAATCAACATTACAACTGAATATAATCCCTTTAACTCAGAGAGGCCACTTCAGTGAATTTATACTACAAATGTACCTGTACACATGTGAAATAATAACTATGCTAGAGTATTCACTGTACCATATTTTGTAACAGGAGAAGACTGAAAGCAATCTGACTCAACAAAGGACTAGCAGAAAACCTATAGTACATCCATAAACGGAATATTTTGCAGCTATAAACACAAATGTAAAACTTCACTATGTACTGAAATGAAAATACAGTTCAAATGAATTACGTGAAAAAAGCAAGGTGTGGGACAGTGTGCATAATATGTTATATTTTGGGTAAAAAGAAAGAGTAACAATGAATATACATATTTGCTTACATCTACATGAAGAAATCCTTTAAGGATACAAAAACTAATTACAACGTTATTGGGGTAGCGTGTAGACCAGAGAGTAAAGCCAGAGCAATACTATTCATGTTCACAATTGTGAAACCAAGGGGAATGTATTACTTTTTCAGAAAATATATAAGATAAATTTTTAGAAACAGAAAACCTCCTTCTTACCTACACTTAAAACAAGAAAGGGCAGTAGAAAAAAAAAAGTCTCAAAAACTAACCAATGCTTCTAAGAAAAGCAATGCGGGTCACTGAGATTCAAATCTGTTAAGAGACAGGAGAACTGGACATAATTGTTAAGCAATAAATATCCCAGGCAAACCATGAACTAGGAAGATAACAGTTACATGTTGCATAATAACTATCAATCAGGATTCAAAGAAAGAAAGATGCTATTAATCCCTCACTGGCATTATCATGAATACCACTAATATCTATATTCTGATTAAAAAGGTACTATATCAAACATTACACACTGTTTAAAACATATATGCAAATGACAGATGTAAATATTTACTCCTTTCAAAAACAAACAAAACTTACCTGATATGGCTTCTTCTTGCTGGAGATCTGTGAATATCAAACAGTGTGTTTTCCCTCTTTTTTTGATGAGCTGGTACTATAAGGAAATAAAGAGGTAAAGAAATAATTAATAAATTGATAAATCAATGTATTAAAACCGCAGAATTTACTTCTGTTAACATTTCTAATAGAACCCAGAGGTGTCATGTGTCTGCAAGTTCCAAACACTGGCTGGAAAGAGCATAGCAAAAATATTAAGTATTAGTTGCAAATAAACATTCTAAGACGATATTAAGTCTTTGTGACCATGCATTAAGCAAAGATTTCATAGATACGTTACCAAAAGTAAAATCCATTAAAAAATTGATAAATTGCAGTTGATCAAAATTTAAAACTTCTCTTTCAAAGACACTGTTAAGAGAATAAAAAGCCTATAGAATGGGTGAAAATATTTGCAAATCACTTATGGATAAAGGACTGATACCCAGAATATATAAGGAACTCTCAAAACTCATTAATAAGAAAACAAACACCCCAATTTTTTAAATGGGAAAAAGATTTGCACAAACATTTCACCACAGATATATCATTAGCAAATAAGCATATGAAAAGATGCTAACATCATTGGTTATTAGAGAAATGCAAATTAAAACTACCACTATACAGCTATTAAAACTAAATTTAAAACATTAACCATACCAAGGGTTAGAAAGGATATGGAACAAGTGTAACTCTCAATACAATGTAAGTGAGAATGTAAATGGTACAACCTCCTTGGAAAACAGTTTGGCAATTTCTTAGAAAGGTAAAACAAACACACCTAATCATAAAACCCAACCACGGCACTCATAGGTACTTATCCAAGAAAAATGAAAAGTAAATGTTCACATGAAGACTTGTACATGAATGTTCCTAATACCTTTATTTGTAACAGCCAAAAAGTGAAAATCCAAATATCCATCAACAAATGAATAAACAAACTGTGGTATAACCATATAATAGAACACTACTCAGCAATAAAATGGAGCACATTGTTCCATTCAACAACCAGTCTTAAAATATATTTGTTGAGTAAAAGAGTTCAAACAAAAAAAAGAGTACATACTGTATGTGTCATTTATGATTCCAGTTATATAAAATTTGAAAAAATGCAAACTAATCTATGGTGACCAAAAAAAAAACAATGACTGCTTGGGAACTGTGAGGGGGTAAGCACAAGAAGGGGTGGGGTAGCCTACAAACAAGGAAATTTGGGTGGCTGACAGACATGTTCATTATATATTGACTGTAGAGATGGTTTTATGGGTACAAACATAGTTCAAAACTTGTCAAGTTGTACACTTTAAATATGTGCAATTCCCCAAATTTCAATTATACTTCAATAAAGCTTGTATTTAAAAAATCTAAAAAATGGTTCACAACCTTTTCTCTATCCTAATACACCTCCCCCATTTAGTAACAGGGCTAGCAGGGGTAGGCCATGTCTGTATGCATGAGCAGCAAAGCCTCTAGTGAGATAACTCTGATACACCCTTGTGTTGGTTTGGATGTATTATGTCCCTCAAAACTCCATGTTCTTTAATGCAATCTTGTGGGAGCAGATGTATTAGTGTTGATTAGGTTCAAATCTTTGGATATAGGACTGTTTCCATGGAGATGTGACCCACCCAACTGTGGGTAATACCTCTGATTAGACTATTTCCATGGAGGTGTGACCCCCGCCCATTCAGCATGGGTCTTGATTGGTTTACTGGAGCCCTATAAGCTCAGACATAAGGAGCTCAATGTTGCTGCAGCTTAGAGAGACATCTTGGAGACGGCCACTGAAAGTAGACTTCCTACTCCAGAGTTTGTCTGGGAGAAACTAAGAGAATATCCCCAGATGCCTACAAATAAACGTCCTGGGAGAAAGCCATTTTGAAACGCAACCTGGAAGCAAGCAGACACCAGCCATGTGCCTTCCCAGCTAACAGAGGTTTTCCAGATGCCATCGGCCATCCTTCAGTGAAGGTACGCTATTGTTGATGACTTAGTTTGGACACTTTTAATGGCTGTAATCAAATAAATCCCCTTTATAAAAGCCAACCCTTTTCTGGTATTTTGCATAATAGCAGCATTAGCAAACTGGAACACCCCCATATTTGAGAATCAATCACTATTTTAGATTTTGAGTTAAAAGACCTTGGTTCTAATCGAATGTACGATTTGTTTTGTAAGACTGCGTGGTATGCGAATATATCTCAATAAAATGAATATTAAAAAAAAAGACCTTGGTTCTTCTTTGAAAAGATTATGGTAAGTTAAAGAAGACATAAAAGGTCATGTGATATATGATCCAATCTATATGACATGTCCACAATAGGCAAATATATAGAGACAAAAGTAGATGATTGGGGCCAAAGTCTAGGGAAAGGGAGGAATGGAGTGATGAAAATGTTCTAGAATTAGACAGTGGTGATAACTGCACAATCCTATAAAGATGTTAAAAACCAATGTACTACACTTAAAATGGTGAATTTTACGGTATGTGAATTACATCAGAATTTTTTTTTTAATTTGGAAAGGATAAATTTCCCAAGAGCTGGAAAGAGGCTAAGTTAACAAAGCCCATAGATCGGATTACTTATGATTAGATTTAGCAATATTAAGATAAACTTTTTCCTTCTTTAAAAAAAAAAAAAAAAGACGATGACTTGGGCTTCTGGCCAAGCTGCAGTCCTGTATGTACCATTTTCGTGACCCTGGCTAAGTACTTAACCTCTTGGAAAATGGAGATATCTGCCCTAAAGAATTTCTGTAAATGAAAATGCTCAATTAACTACAAAGTTACTCAAAAGTATGAGCAGTAATTATTATTAAATTTAAGCTTCTATAAATAAAATGTACACATGCCATAATTCAACACTGCTACTATATAGTTTAATTTTCTTTCAGTTGTGTGTGTGTGTGATTAGAAGTATATGCAGTAAAAGACATGAAGAACCAACAAAAGGGTTCATTCTTTTAAATTAAACAGTATTATTTTTTTAAAAAGGGTCAGAGCAGACTAAGCTACTCAACTACAAAAAGGAAGTAAGTAATCTGAGTCCACTACCTATTGGAGGTGCTTGGTATCGATCCACTGTTTTTCTTTGTCTCAAATTATATGGTCTATCATTTTCTTCTCCTTCCGCCTCTTCAACTTCTATATCTCCATCCTCCTCTTGAGATTCTAGTTTTCCACACACAAAAGGAAAGGGAAAAAAGGCACTGTTTTAATCCATAAAGACTGATCCACTCAGGAACTAAACATTTTTATTTTATCCTTTAATCTTTCTACACAGGTAACATTTAAAAGTGTCAACATTTCATGATACAGCATAAATCAACATTAAAAATCTTCCAAGATAAAAGTTAAAAAAAAAAAAAAAAGCCACCTTTCCTACCAATTATCAGCAGAGTTCTCTGGTAAATAAACCCTGTGATGATCATGTGATCTACTGATATACTTAGAACCTTTCAATTTCTTTGGTCATATAAAACAAATAAGAGAAGGTGGCTTGAGATTTTACCAAACTATAGCAAACCTCAATCAATGTTTAATTAACTACTGAATAAGATTACTATTCAATTACTACTTGGTAGTTCAAAAAAATATATATGCTTATAGGGTAAATTATTAATGTTACAGCAAGAGCAATTTTTGTTGGCAATATAATCGTTTGTTAGTCCTGCTGACAACAGTTAAGCATGAATTAGTTATACTTGCATAGAAAATGCAGGTAGGAACTGAAAGGGAATATGATGCACACTTCCGGGGTATTAATAATAGTGTATTTCTTGACATGAATGATTGCTTTATAATAATTCACCTAGCTGTAAACTTAGGATTTATTTACATTATAATTCATGTTTTAAAAATCTATTTTTAAAAATGATTTCACTATGATATCATTTCTAGTTACAGGTTAAAATTAAATATTTTGATGAAAACTCATAGGCATATGGTCCCCAAATGTAATATATATTTTATGATTAACTTTGTATCACAAAAATTGTTGATGTAACACAACCATATCAAGGCATGGGAGAAATTTTTAAACTGCTAATGATGCTGAATGAAGAACACCAAAAATGCAAGCAAAGGACTTCACATTTTACTTATGACATCTGAAAGCTTATTCCAACTTTTGAAAATGTATCAGGTTGCAGAGAAAATCAGCAAATACAATATTATCTAAATAATACCATAAATTACCTGCCTCAAAATAAGTGTCTTAAATCTTCAAAAACTACTTTTTGAAAAATGCTTAAATTAACAGACTATTTATTATGGGAAGAAATTCTGCACATGGCAAATCTACTTTGGAAACTCTACAAAGTTATTCAGTTAATGAAAAGGCAAAAATCACATTATAAAGCTGTCTCACCTATACTGATTTTCTCCAAAGAAAGCATTATAGAGGTTCTAGCTGTAACAACAATAATATTTGCTCAATAAAGTGCCTTTGTTAGAAATATCAGCTCTTCAAAACTTACTAATAATATATCAATTATACAATCTGAGAAATAAACCCATTCTTCTCCATCTATTCTATTTAAACATTGGGAGCTACTAAGATTTTCTGGTAAAGTATCACTACTCTGCACTGACAATACACCAAATCGTTTGAAAATCCGTATCAATAAAGAGGACTAAAACCTAGAGAATTAAATTCTATAGATGAACTAGTCATCAGTTCATCATTCTCAGGGTCAATGCACTTTCCTCTTAGTCCCAGCTCCTGCTCTACATACTCAGTCTGGGTTCTTCAGTTCAGAATACAAACACTCCTCGAAAAAGACCAGCACAACCCCTTCCACCAGTATAAGCATCCTCTTTCTCTGTACTTCACCATTTGCTCCTCAGTCCAAAAGGAAATTTGTTATCCAAATAATTGGAGATTTAGAGGCTATGAATAGCAAAACAACCTTCTGGTTAGAGGATACCTAATTATAAAGGAGGTCTTACCTAACAAGCAAATTAGCCCATGGCAAATGCCACACCATATTAGGTGATCTGAGGACTACCAATGGCTACTATAAGATACATTATATAATGATGTACAATGTACTGTTAAAAGCATTTTTCCAAAAGAAGGAAATGAAAATTCAGAATGCCTAACCAAATATAAATTATCTCAAGTATACAATACAGACCTCAAAAACTAAAAATCACCCACCCAGCAATATTATACATATATTATTTGTATATATTTTTCTTCCCACCCAACAGAACTTTCTAATATTTATTTCATACAGTGCTTTACAAACCTTCTTCTTCACCTTCAGTAGAAACTTCATGGTGATTCTGTATCCCATAACTATTTCTTCTTAGGGACTTTCTTCGCCTCTTTACTCTTGAATACATATCCATATTTTCCTTTTTAAAGAAAGGAAATTTGTCAAATATCAACATGACACTTATACCCCACTACAAATATACTGAACCTAATTGGTCACATACGCACTCAATAAAACTTATTAAGCAACTATTCTCAAGGTACAGATTCACAAAAGCAGGGTTTCCTGAATTCAATAAATTTAAGAGACAAAAGGAAATAAAACATGAAATATTTAAAGATTAAAACCATACAATGCCATTGACATACTCACTCCCACAAGCAAGTTACAACTCAGTAGGAGGGAATAAGACAAGTTACAGGTAACTATAATAGAAAGTAAAGCAAGCTAAATGCCATAAAGAAAAGTATAAAGTACTCTAAAATTCAAACAGATGACCTTCCTCTTGTTAAGGGGGATGCAGGGAGGCAGCATCTGAAATGAACCTCGGAACAAAGGCAGAACAGCATCAGTTGCTAACCAAAAGCACTAACAAGAGTAAAAGGTATGGGGACAAGAATGATTATTTACATTTGGTCAATGGTGCATGAGAAGATAAAATTGAAGCCAGATTATAAAGGTCAAGGTGTTTTTAATCAATTAGGTACACAATAAAAAACCATTAAAGGTTTGGCTCAGAAGAGTAATAGACTCAGAACTGCACTTTAAGACAACCCATCTGGAAAAAATGTAGAAAGTTCTTTTGGGGCAGGTTGGGAGTGTTGGACTATGTTAAAAGAAGAAAGAAAATAATAAAATCCCAAAGTAAGTGAAAATGAAAAGCAAAGAGTAAGATTATTAATTCTATTAAACCCAACTACTATCCATTCTTTGAATTCCTTATTCAAAATAAAAAATACTTGCAAAGGTTGTTAGAGTTAATATACTCACAAATTCTGTATCAGTCCACATTCGAAGTCGTTCTACTTCTCCTGATCGACGATTCCGTCTGATGTTAATGTTGTCCATTTCCTGTAGTACAGCTTCAGCAGTACTAGAATTATAATAAACTAGGGTTTAGACCATGGTAAGGCCATACAGAGGAACATACATGTGAAAGAGGTCTTCATCAAAGTATAAGCATATTATCTCTGATATGTAACTATACATAACATTCCAATTAACTATCTCTTATAACCAGCATCCATTGAAAGACAATGCCCAATTTTAAAAAAATCAGAAAACTTTGTGGAACAAAAATGTCTACAACAGTTTATAGAACCTGAGGACTTAATTTACAAAAAGGAAACAAAAACTTATCAAAGCAAATTTATGTGGTAGTAACTCTTAACATCTTCTACCTTAAAATACATGTAAGGCTCCAAATAAATAACCCATAATACCTCCACACATAACTGACAGTGATATCTGTGACACTGACATAAAAAAATAATAACCAATTGAATATTTTCCTTAAAGATGTGTTAAGAACTGTACAAAATAAAAGGATTTGTAACTTTAAAGCTAACGAGATTAACAGATATTTTTAGATATTAGAACACTGACATCCACAAAATAATGTAAACATCTTAATAAATTTTATTTCTTTTTAACAAAACTTATATAGCATTTGCTGTGTGCCCAATGCTGATCTAAGTGCTTAACAAATAAACATAATCTCCAAATTTGACATTACCACTAAAACATATAATGTCCTCTCCTGTCAAATAAGGATTATGCTGACCAACTTTAACAAGCTGTTTTAAGGATAAAGTAGGATAATATATTATCTGAGAAGAATAAAGTTTCATTGGATGTAGATGCTAAGCATTCTGCTAGGCTCATTCACTAAAAAACTCAGTCCACAAACACAGCCTCAAAACACCTTCAACTCAAAATCTTGACTAAGCAAAACTACTACTTACTACCTATCAGGAACTGGAAAATGGTCAAAAACATAAATGTTAAATGAGCAAACATCAAAGAGCTATAAAAGTGAGGACAATATAATTACTATTTATATAATCAATGCACAAGAACTTAAAAAAGGTATGGGAAAATTTAGCTATTACACAAGTTATATTTAAACCTAGTTAAGTGACTAAAAACTGACAAACATCACTAACCATTGATAATTCAAATTCAGTTTAAACGAACTGTATTTACTGTTAAGTTGGTGCTTGAGTTATTTTTTACAATATAATTGGTTTAAAAATCAAATAGTTAAATGAGACTGCTTACTGCAAAAACATTCATACCTATTTACTAGTTGATCAAATAACAAACTCTGGTTCACGCTTTCAAATCTGTTTTTCCTGGAACGACAACTTTTTCTGACTTCCATGTCACCATTTATACAAGAAAGATCCCCATCTCCCTTCTTTTCCCCTCGAAGGGGATGGCTTCGAAGGGCTATAAGAAGAGAAATATTTCCATTTCAAAATACACAGTATCCAAAAAAAAGAAAGAAAAGAAAAAAAAAAATCAAGAAATTACTTTTAAATGACTACAAAAAACTGAATATAGCTTCTTAAATGGCTTTAATATTCAATAATCTAAAATTTCTATAACTGTTCAACAAGTAATCTGCCATAATTAAAATTATTTCACTTGTGACTGATATCTCAAAATGTAATAATTACATGTTTTATGTCAGAAATCCAGCCATCTCCAAGTGTATGCTGAGCATACTATTAAAATCACTCTATTTCTCCCCACTTTAATGCTTACTTTAATACCCTTACAAGAATTTCAATACTAATCAGTTTTAT
Source organism: Choloepus didactylus (assembly GCF_015220235.1). Lineage (NCBI taxonomy): Eukaryota > Metazoa > Chordata > Mammalia > Pilosa > Megalonychidae > Choloepus > Choloepus didactylus. The sequence goes on from NC_051326.1 coordinate 12,015,852, forward strand.
GACAGAATACTCACATAAGCTACTATGTCCGTTTGGTAATGTAGCACCAGGCTGAGAAGTTAACCTAGAACACAATTATATTTAATATGCAAACACATCAACAATCATTTAAAGAAGCAAGAAATGTAGTACTGCTGGAATTATTTTAATCTTTAAAATATTAGTAATATACTGTTACTTTGTCAAGAGCAAAGATAACATTTTTACTCTAAGATTGAAAAGATACCAATGAGAAAATACACTAGCTAGTTAAGAGCCATTTCATTACTTTAGGAAAAGCTTTCATAACAGTATAAAGTGAACTTTGCCTTCAGCTCAATAAATTAAAATTACAATGAAAAGGCTTAAGCTTCTCATGCACCACGAAATTAAGTGATGTCATAAGTAGCAATGGTCACAGATATTTACCATTGGTTTTGGTTAACAAAATAAAATTGAAACCATGATAAACTTATTCAAACAATAAATTGTAAAAGAAAAAAAAGCACATTAACACTGATATTATTTAACAAATTCTTCAAAATATTCTATTATACATTTTAAACTAATAAATGAAAACTTAAGTGATTTCTCAAAACAGACATTTTATAATTCTCCCTTTTGGGTAGAGGAAGAGACATTAAGTCACTAGGAAGATACTAAAATGGTCATAAATATGAAGACTTAAGAAAGAAAGTCACAGTATTCCTTAGTATAATCAGAAAATTCAAAAAGGAAAACTAAATTGCTACATAATGAAAGTGCTGTCAATATAAACTTACTAAAGTATTTCCGAAATACTCAACAATCATTATTTTCAAAGACAATCAAAAAACAAGGGGAAGACATTCAGAAAACAGTAAATATATATGATTATCTCCTGTTCTATTCTATGTCGTTTACACAAATTTGTAACTAAAATATTCCAACATTTTTGGTTATTCCAGTGCTCATTATGTAAAATTATAAATAAATATATATCACAATGCCCCTGCACAATAAAGGCCACAGCAAGGATGACTAAGGGGTATGAAGAAAATCTCAAACCATCATGTCTTCAGCCTACCAAAAACAAAAAATAAAAACACTCCAGTCCCTCTTCCCATCCCCGACAAAAACAACAAACAAAAATCTACCTTGTCCTAATATACTACCTCTCCAACTAGAGGAGCATTTTATTTTTTAGCACCTTTGTACACAATGTAAATGATTCTCCAGAGCATGAATGTGGCTCTAATGTAATAAAAATAATGTATTAATAGGTCAGACCTTAGAATATTACACATTTATTTAACAATGCTACCATTACACAATACTTTTCTGGAATTCTTTAGAATTACTTTTAAAATGCATTTAAAACTACATAGAAAAAACAATTTTATAACTACATAATTACACTTTGGCTTTTACCCAACAAAGTATTATCAGTTTGAACAATTTTTTCACAAATCTTGGTCCAAATAAGTTTTGGCTGTTTGCAAAAAATGGCTAAAATTTTATATCACTTAAATTATTCGAAAGAATAAGACTGCAGAGCTGAAAATCATCCCTCAAAAGAAATCTAAAACTTTTCTGAATAATGGAAACATCACTGGGAAAACAGCACAATAAGCTTTTTGTTCACTCTGAAGAAGACAATGCTTTCTTAGCTTTTATTTGGTTGCTAATAAAAGACATGTTTAAAAACAAAAAAAAAAAAAACTTGGTCTTCAATCAATCCAGTTACCTTAGAGTCATGGATTATTGTCATCATTTCACCATTATCATTTGTCTTTATAAAAAGGAGAGTGTTAAAAAGAAAAAAAGGAGAGAGAACATGAAATACTTGGGTCCATAAGGAGAGAGGGTTGGCTTGCCTACATAACATCTATCTAAAGTCTCTGTAAATCGATGATCCCAAAAGTAGATCACGTAGAATGTAACCAGTTCGGTTCACTGCTTAAATAAACCCTCCAAAAAATCCTTTATGTTAAAGAGGGCTCCTTTGTTAGTTTTGTGGGGTTTTTTGTTGTTGTGTTCTGTAGTTTTTTTTTTAAGGGGTAGTGGGCAATTTTCCCCTGTATTTCTGTTCCCTGAATTTTTTTTTAAATGAGAATACCATTTTATATCACATGATTCTTAAACCAGAATTTTCTACAGCTTCAGTTATCTAAGGCACATTATCAACGCAATACCAGACTTGAAAATCAGTACTTATTCACCCTTTCCCTTATAAATTCAAAACATCTGATGATTTATGAGGGTTCTAAACCTCAATTTAGAAAATGCCCCAGTTCTGAAAGATTTTACCCAATCACCACCACCCTTCAATTCTAACTTGCCTCAGCTTAACCTTACTACTCCCTCATCATGTAACCACAAAAGGAAATTTTCAAGAATGCTACTTTTAAGGAAATAGTTAATCCTGTCAAATATTTAATTTTCTGTCTATTAGAGACATCAAATGCATGCTACATTCTCCAGACTGCCTCCCACAGGCCACACACACACATATGCACTCACATGTGCACCATACACATACAGCCCTCAGAATAAGAAATGGTTAAATAAATGCCAGCTGACAAAAGCCAATAAAATGGGATTCGGTACTCAAAATATTTGCTGTTTGGAGGCTACAAATCTATCTAGGTTAGCATATACAATTGTGAATTTCTACATAAGATAAAGAATGTGTATTAAAAAATTCCTCATTAAAAAAATTACCAATCATTAAAATACGTGGGTACATTTGGGCCCTGAAATTATTTAACAAAGCCTTCCCCCCAAATGATAACTCATAATCTACCTCAAATCATTTATGAAGACTAAGAGATTCTAAGTCCACTTTTACCTTTATCTTTAAAGTTGATACTAATTTCTTTCAAGAATTTAGTGGTCTTTGTAAAGTCCATTAGGATTCATTATTTTTCATAACTAATACCTATTCTTATCAGTATTCAATTTTTCCTTCATATGAATGTTTCTAATTTTTTTTAAAGAATTTTGTTAATTTTTCCTTAGACACTCAAAAGAGGTTAGATTACAAAACTGAAGAAAACTATTTTTAACAATGTTGAACGTAAACATTTGGAAATGGATAGATAATAACACATTATTGTGAGTACAACTGATAGTGTTGAATTGTATGAGAATTAGTTGAAAGGGGAAGTTCAGAGCCATGAATGTCATCAGAAGGAAAAGCTAGAGGTTAAAATATGGGAATGTATAGCACAGTGAACCTAATGGTGGACGATGACTGTGATTTACACTACAAATATAAGTAAGTTCTTTCATAAACCAGTAGAAATGTATGACACTTTTACGAGGGGTTAATAACAGAGTGGTATATGGGAAAAAATGTACCTACTGCAAACTATGTACTATAGTTAACAGTAGTATCTTAATATTCTTTCATCAATAGTAACAAATGTACTACACCAATACTAGGGATCAACCATGGGAAGAAAGGGGGTATAGGATGTTTTGGGTTTCCTTTTACATTTTTTATTTTTGGAGTAATGAAAACGTTCTATAATGGATTGTGGTGATGAATGCACAACTATGTGATTACACTGTGAACCATGGATTGTATACTTTGAACTGACTATATGGTGAGAAAATATGTCAATAAAATTGCATTTTAAAAAAAATTAAAGGAAACATATTCTTAGGTTTGTGACATAAAAACAAATATAAACTTTCAATTAAATCCTGATTTTTATACTTAAGCTATCTAAAATATTTTTAACTACCAGCTTTCCTTAACATTTAATTCTTTTGACTCTAATAGGTCCAAGAGCATTATCTTTTCAGGCTACTGAGACACCAAAAGATTCTTATACTAACAGTGTAGAACTTATTTAGATGCCAAAATGAAATTAACTCAAAAAAGCTTTTAAAATCATGTGAACTGCTAATGTATCCTAACAAAACCAAATCAGTCAATTAGTAGTTATTTTTTTCCTTAAGCTTTTTATTTAAAATGTACTTAGTATTTTTATAACAAGGAGTATCATACTAGAAGCATAACTCTCAGTTTCTCCCCAAAAATTATTGAGGATTTTTTCACATAAAAGACATGACCAAGATTCAATCTGCACAAGATGCCCTCTAAGGAGATAGGATACAGGAAATCTAGTATACTATATATTCACACTTGAATAACTGTTAAATCATCTTTTAGTGAAAAGTCAAACTTAACACTGAAAGAACATTATTTAAAAAACATATCTAGGAAAAGCAGGCTGATTCATACTTTTAATAAATACAGAATATAGATTACAACAAGTAGAGCAAGTCTAGAATTGTAATTAAATGTCCGTATTCATTTTAAGTAATGCCATTATGCTATTGACCTGTTTTTATCTCACAGATGAATGGGGGAGGGGGCAGGAACAGACTATGATTCATGTATTTTCTATTTAACTGACAGAAAAAGCAAAATAAAACATTTAAAATAAAGTCGTATCTCTTAAGGAATATATTGCAGCAAGTACAGACCCCTCAGAGACTAGTAAATTTACAGGGTCTGTCAAAGTCTTTAGAAAATAACAAATACCTGAGAACTCAAATAATTCCTAACTCCTTTTGTTTTGTGCTTTAGTTTCTGGTGGAAGAGGGTGGGGTTGGGATGGGGAGGTGGAATTAACAGTAACAATCATCTTTGTTTTATTAAGACTATAGACTGTGTCATTCAAGATGACAAGTACAACTTAAACATGAATTGGCTGTCTCTTCCTTCAAGCAATTAGTTTTTCCATTAGTTTGTCAGCCACTAAAAATTACACCAAGTGATAAACATTCAATAGACATAACCCCCATTTTTTCCATTAAATAATAATAAATCCAGAACTTACCTACACAAAAATAAAATCAAAACATTTTTAAATACTTCAAGGAGGAAAGAAGACAAAAAACTGAATTTTTTTTATAGTTGGCATGTCATCAGTACTTCTACATCAAAGACTGGGGAGAACAGAAGCTAAAGATTCCGATTTCATGTTTAAGTCTTTTCTGTGCATGCCAACCCTATCTACATTAAATTATCACCATTTACCTTGAAACTGAGTAAATTAAGTTGTCCCAATAAACACTGAACCAAAGAGAAAATTTAAGTTGAAAAGACACTAACGGATGTAAAGTATTTCTTTGAAACAATTTAAATTTTATTAAATTTTAGTATATAAATTCAAGTGGAATATTAAATAATTTTAGAAAGGGGAGATTTCACTTTCAAATAAAAAATGTAATTCCGGCCATTTGAATTTTCAGGACTATAAATAAGTATGCAAACTCAAGACGTCCCACCAAAGTGCTTATTATTTTAGTAATAATTGTTTCTATTACTATATAACATATCTGTATAAAAGAAATGTTTTATTTTCTAGCATAGTTCAACAAAACAGAATTACACACAAAAACTATAAAATATAACATTTAATACAATTTATTTATAAGTATTTGAGACACTAATGGTTTTGTAAGAAAATCGGCATTAATAGGAGCCCTGGATCACAGCAAATAATTTATGAAAAAACAGTCAATGAGTCTCTCTTCTCACCTGGCCTGTCCAGTTGATATGTTCCATTCCTCTCGCTGACCAGTACTTCTTGATTTTGATTTGTCTTTGCAAACAGAATCTGGTTGCTTCAAAGTGCGTTTTGCTGGAGGCGACACATGACTATCACTTAAACTACCATCAGCTTCAGCCTTCTGAAAGACAAGATTAAAATGTATACTGTTATTCCTATTAAAACATATGAAATTCTTAATATTCTTGGATAATCAGAATATTATTTATTCAACCAAATAATTACTGAATGAATCACACTACAAAGCAAAAAAAAAAAAATAATAATAATCTCTTTCTATAGAAACAAAAAAGAAAATTAGAAAGATCAAATTTATAATCATAAAAATATTTAGTTTCCTTTTATTCTGAAATAGTTTCGCACCTACAAAAGAGCTGCGTGTGTGTGTATATCTTTTTCTGATACCGCTTCATCCCCTCCTAAATGTTCCACCAGGGTGTACCTCCTAAAACAAGAATACTTTCCTATATTACCTCCATACAACCCTTCCAAGAGGAAATCAACACTAATACAAGACAGATACAACCCAGAGACATTCAAATTTTACAAATGTTCCTTTCTGGTCCTATTCAGGAACACACATTGCACTTAGTTGTCAGATCTCCTCGATCTTCTTCAATCCGGAACAGTTCAGTCTTTAACTATCTCTCATGCCCTTGACTGTCTTAAAAAGTAGAGGCCTTTCAGTGTAGATGATTCTCAATCTGGATCTGAAGTTCCATAGCTAGATTCTGGATATACACATTCTTGGAAAGAATATGTGAATAGGATGGTAAGCTCCTATCAGGGAAATATACCTACCTTTCTCCTCACAGATGCTATCCTTGATCACCTGGCCTTGGGGGTCCCCAGGTTTCTCCACTACGAAGTCATAATTTTTCCCCTTGTATTTGATTAGTATTTTGGGGGGAGTTCTTCTTATAATTCACCAATATCCAGTTCCTCCTCAAAACCTCCACCTACCATGAATGGATCCTGCAGATAGCATTTTGAGTGAAGTACACCAGAAACAAAGGCAAACACTATAATGCCTCACTGATATGGATTAACTACAATGTGTAAACTCAGAATTGAATCTTAGAGCACAGCCTAACAGGGAAATGATTACTGTAATGGTCCCTAGATTGTAAGCTCTTACAGCAGTCAAATCTATTCCTTAATTATAATGGCTGTCTCCAAATCTGAGATGTTGATCCCTTGGTGTATAACCTGATTGGTCTCTGGAACATTGGGTATCTGCGTGACACCTGAAACTCAGAGCTAGAGCTCAGCAGATATGAATGTCAGTATTAATGCATATAGCAACTGTTTAAAAAAAAAAAAAAGCTGAAAAAGAGCGCAGGCTTCAATTAGAGATATGAATGAAGCAGATCTGGTTAAGACTAGGGCAAATCAGGCCAAAGGGTAAAGGGTGAAACTGACTGTGTGTTAAAACTTCAACTTCCATGTGAGACCAAGGGAAGAAATGTTTATTTGGTGTAGGATCTATATTTTCTAAACAATATAACTTCTATGTAGTCAGTTTGTTCAAACACCACAATTAATGGAACTTTGAATAGGAAGTGAGAAATAGCAGGTCTGTATAGGTTAGAGAGAAATAGCAACACATTCCAAAGTAATTTGGGCGGAGAATAAAAATACATATTCGGGAACCCCCCGAGGAGCTGGGAGAAGATGTGGAGAAGTTGGACTTCCTCACCTGGATTGTTGCTGATGTTCTCACAAACACTGGGGACTGAGCCCTCTGTTTTGGGGCTTGCCCCTATGAAGATTGTTACTGCAAAGGAGAGGCTAAACCTGCTTATAAATGTGCCTAAGAGTCTCCCTCTGAGTGCCTCTTTGTTGCTCAGATGTGGCCCTCTCTCTTTAACTAAGCCTCTTTGGCAGGTGATCTCACTGCCTTCCTCACTTTGTGGGACCTGACTCCCAGGGGTGTAAATCTCCCTGGCAAAACAGGATATGACTCCTGGGGATGAATCTGGACCCAGCATCATGGGACTGAGAACATCTTCTTGACCAAACGGGGGATGCAAAATGAAACAAAATAAAGTTTCAATGGCTGAGAGAATTCAAATGGAGTCGAGAGGTCACTCGGGTGGACATTCTTAGGCACTATAGATATTAACTTTTAGATTTCAATGTACTGCAATAGCTAGAAGTAAACACCTGAAACTATCAAACTCCAACCCAGTAGTCTGGACTCTTGAAGATGACTGTACAACAACGCAGTTTACAAGGGTTGACAGTATGATTGTGAAAACCTTGTGGATCACACTCCCTTTATCCAGAGTATGGATGGATGAGTAGATAAATTGGGACAAAAATTAAATGAAAAAGAGGGTGGGATGGGGGGGATGATTTGGGTGCTCTTTTTTATTTTTATTTTTTATTCTTATTCTGATTCTTTCTGGTATAAGGAAAATGTTCAAAAGTGGATTGGGGTGATGAATGCACAACTATATAATGATACTGTGAACAGTTGATTGTACACCATGGATGACTGTATGGTATGTGAATATATCTCAATAAAACTGAATTAAAAAAAAATAGACTGGGGTGATGAATGCATAACTGTATGATGGTACTGTGAACAGTTGATTGTGTATCATGGATGATTGTATGGTATGTGAATATATTTCAATAAAACTGAATTTAATGATAAAAAATTCTAGCAAGATATTAAGCTCATTAATTACAAAAACATACCTCTATTTCTCTTTCTTTCCACACAATACCAAGCAAAAGTAGCAAACAAGATTTTCACAAGTTTATTCAATAAATTAGTAAAAGGAATTAGTAAGGGAAACAAAAGTGGGCTCATGATCAAATAAGTTTGGAACTCAAAGACTAAATTAATTAAAGGATAGAACATTTTTACGTTTCTTGGTATATACTGCTAAACTGCTTTCTAGATCTTTAGCATTAAAAGTAATATATTTGTGTGGCCATCTCTTCATATTCTCATCAGTATATCAGTATGTGTGTGTGTACTGTTTGAGAATGTCCACCAGCTATCAACTAGAACTGTAAAACAGAGGAAAATTTAATAAATAAAGGAGAAAAAGTTGGGGGAACAATAAGGTCCAAGTTTCTTTGCTACAGGACCTCTAAGAGTCTTTACTATGTTCATACACAGTGTAAATCTCTAAGTATGAAATACAGTACATAACATTTCACACACTTATTTTACTAAGCTGTCTTTTCTCACAAAGCACCATAAGTACTGAAATTTCAAAAATACTATGGCAACAAGTACTATGTACTTTGAATCAAAGACAAAAAAAATTAAAATATTTGCAGTCTAGTAATTTTTTAAATGATCTGAGTACATAACTCTTTGACTATAAACCTAGATGACTTTGCATGTTTACTTACTGGCCATTTTCATATTTTACTGGCTTTTTCAGTTCCATTCAGGAGTGTCTCTCAAAATATTATACATACTACCTCATTCAGAAATAACCAGGATTTCTCATTAAAGAAACCTACCTTTGTATAGCCAGACTCTGGAGGTGGGACATTTTTAACACACGCCTCCAAACAATTCCTAGTACACTTAAGTGTGAGGAACTCTAGCATATAATATAGTTAAAATATAATATGAGGCACATCAACCTAATTGCTGCACTCTTGTCGTGGGAGGGTTCAATCATGACTGGGCTCTGCAAAGAGCCCTCAGAATAAACAGCATTAGAACAGGTTCCTCCCTCCAAAGAAATATAGGGATTTATGTAAAGCAAACAACCAAGACGCAAACAGGTTTAAAATAATTACTTCAGCACCATTTAATTAACTTCAAGCTTTGGGAAAGCTTTTACCTACAAATCTGATACTAATAGTTCAGCTTTAATAGGATGATCATAATGCTCAACCTTAACATTTTCATCTTCAAAGCATTTTACTAGCTAATTATAACCTAACCCTTAGAGGAGAGGAAAGGCGTCACCAGTTTCATGACAAAGATGTTTAACAGATTATGCAATCAAAATACAGTCATTTTGCAATCTGTCAGAACACAATCCAGGAATAGGAAAGACATCTCAGACTAAGAAAATAATTTCATTTAACAAACATTTACTGAGAGCAGGGGGGAAAAGTTCAAAATTTGTTTGAACTCAATTCACAATCCGTTGTGTTGACAACAGTCACCACCATGATACATGTTATCACAGTAAGTACTATAAGAGAAGTAATTCTCTGAAAGCCAAAAATGAGAAATGATTACTGCCAATAGGGGCCTTTTAAGGAAGACACCATAAATTATAGGAACTTTAAAAAGGGATCAAGTTTACTGTAAGAGTGAAAAGATATTTTGTAACAACATAATACTGGAGCACACAGAATGGTCAGAGGATCATGTTCAAGTATAAGATAACTTCCAAGAGAAGTATAGTAGTAATAGTGCTAAACGCTACAGAAAGGACAAGTATAATGAAAAGATAAAATCACCCCCACTGAGATGCCATTTTTCTCTAAATCTAGCTTTCTTAATGGCTATATAATGTTTTCAAATTTGCAAAATCATTTTCCCCCCCAAGTTTTAGTCTCTTTAACTATAACTCACCAGCTACCACAAACACTCACTACTATTCTGCCATAAAGCTCCTAAAATTATGCAAAAGAACCTGAGAATAATGAAGCAGAGAATTCATGCTGCTCTGGTTATCAATTATTTGACAAATTTATATTCAATAAATATTGACTGAGATGCTTAATGCAGGACACTGCCTTAGAAAAGGCTTGCTGGCCAGATTGGAATGTGGCAGATACCCTGAAAAGCAATATTTTAGCTACCTGTATTACTCTGTAGCACTTAAAACTGTAATTAAACACAGTGTAATTATCAAGCTTCTGTGTCTCCAAACAGAAAATATGCTCCACGAGAGCAGGAACCATATATGTCTTATTCACTACAGGATATCTGAAACCTGTAACTGTACCTTGCACATAGCAGAGGTGCATATTTAATGAATAAATGAATGACAAGGTCACAAGCCCAAAAAATAGTCATACAACTTTGCTATAAGACCAGATAAAATAAGAGCCGTTTTTTAAATAAAAGAAGCTCTATGTACTTTGTGATAAAAAGTAATTTCACCTTCTAGGGGAGTCAAAGAAAGCATCACAAATGAAGTAAAATTTGAGTTGGGTCTTGAAGAATAAATTTTTGGTTCTCTGAAGGGAGACTAAGATATTAAAAGTTGAGAGAACTTTATAAAAACAAAGGCATATGACACAAAAGCATAAAATAATAAGGGAAGAATACAGGGGAGCTGGATATGGGGAATATACTTAAAGATTACAACGGGAACATCATTTAGGGTCTTTCTATGGAATCTAAAGCCTGGACTTAAATCTAAAGACAAGAAGAATGTCCAAGCATAGCATTATAAAACGAGAAATTCGAGGAAATAAGCAGACCATGAGAGTAACTCAAGACTTGACAGCCTCAGCTAGAATTCTGATAATACAAAATAAAAAAAAACAATTTTGGAAAGAAGAATAAGTAGGTGTCTGGTGCTACAAGTGTCCAAAACAAGGAAATACGGGATGGTAGGTTTAAGAACTTGTTACTGTTGGGGGGTAAGGCGGTGTGTGTGACAGCGGTGTTGAGAGGGGAGATGTAATGATGAGTTCTGATTTGGCAAGTTAGGGCTGGAATTCTGGCCAGAAATCTAGGGAGATGTCTAACAGGCTATGGGCAGTGCAGCTCTGAGATGGAGTGAAATGAACTGATTTAAGAAAAGGTTCATAGGCTATAAACAGACTAATATACAGCATGAAAAAAATAAGCAGGCAGAAAACAGGAAAACAAATGCCTCCATTAAAGGAGTGAGCAAACAGAGGGAGTTGAACTTTGCTCCAAAGACTAAACAAAACAAAAGCTGATAAACCAGTGGATTTTGTAATTAGGAGGTTATAATTTCTACTGAGGGCACTTTCAGTGAAATGTAGGTGGAAATCACTAGGTGAAGAATTGAATGAGTGGTGAGAAAGTACAGGTTAATGACTATAGAGCTACTCTTTTAAGAAGTGTCATAATTAATAAGACAGTCTGAAAAGGTTACAAAATCAGGGAAGGAAAGGATTTTCTTTAAGATAAGATGACCTGGTTTGCTTCTAAATAGAAGAAAAGGAACTATAAAAGGGAGTGATTTTTTTTTTTTAATTTGAAAAGAGTAAGATAACTGATGAGAGAAAGATCGTCTAAGAGACAAGCAAGAGAAAACAAAACATTTTCCCCCAAGCTAGATGACAACTTTCCAATTTTCTTTATGAAAGTCTTTTTTGCCTATCTTTTATTTCTACAAGTACTCCTGTTTTCATGAGAAAGCTTAGGAGTGCAGTGGCTTTATTTGTAAAAAGAATGCACAGAGGCAGTGGTTACCATGACTGCAGAAAACAAAAATCACACTTCCAAGTATTTACTTAGGGTCAACCATTATTACACGAAGTCCTGAAACTGCAGGCACATAAAATGTCCTAAATTTTCCCTCAAACATCACAAGAACAATTGGTTTACTGGCTTAATATTTTTAAACAATCATTAAAAAAAAAAAAAAAAACAGAAAGGGAAAAAATAATTGGAAATGAGCAACTAACTGAAGAATTGTAAAAAGATACAGTCTATAATGACTTAAAACACATTTTTTTCTTTCTGAAAGATAATTTTTTTTAACCAGAAAATTCTACATTACTTAAATTGAGAAAGAGACATGTGGTACTGAAAAATGCCACAAACTCAGAAGTTGGACATAACCAGTGTTATACTGAATTTATATTGAATTGCTCCTGTTATTCAGAAGCTATTATTTACCTCATAAGACTGTGAGAAGAATTAGATGAGGTGATATAAGTAAGAAATGGTATATTTACAGTCTGACAGTGGATACAGTCTCAAGCAAGGAAACTCATTTGGCTTTGTGGGATTAAAATAACTTCATAAGCTTATTAATTATCTTCAATGATTAATTCCTTCCACAAACAAAATCTATTAAGCATCTAATGTCAGGTACTAGGCATACTTGATAAGACAGTCCCCTACTTTTAATGGAAGTCAAAACCTAACTCCTTAAATCAACCAGTAAAAAAGTGTATAAAAACTTCTGATACCCAGTACTGAGAATACTGGGGAGTGGGATAAAATTGAATTAGCCTCTTTGAAGAACAGCTTGGCAAAACCAAAAACATTTAAAATGTACATGCCCTTTCACCCAAATTCCAGTGCGAGGATTTGGGAGAAAGGTAATTTTCTGCTACATAACTTAAAATAATAAAAACATGAGACAACCTAATTGTCTACCAATAGGGGATGGTGAAATAAATTATGGTATATTGATACAATGGAATAGTAGACATCAAAAAGAACTGATAGAGAAGAATGTATATGATATATAGTTAGGTAGAAATATCAACTACCAGAAATAGCATATAGGGTGTGATTCCATTCATTAAAAATATATACATATACACAACCTACACATACATGTATCCTTGTGCAATGGCCTGGGAGGACGTACACCAGCTTTAACATTGGTTGTCCCTGGGAACAAAGAACTGGAGGAATTAGGGGTACAGGAAAAGGCCCTTTTAGTTTCTTTTGTGCACATCCATATTGCCTGAAGTACATAATATAATTTTTATATAAAAGTAATATAATTTTTATATAAAATTATATTAAAAAGTATAAAATTTATATAAAATTATATAAAAAAGTATAAAATTTTTATATAAAATTATATTAAAAAGTATAAAAAAGTATAAATTTTATATAAAATTATATAAAAAAGTAATATAATTTTTATATAAAAGTAAAATATTTGGCCAAAAGGTTAAAAACATGTAAAAGTAAAGTCAATGGTGTAGTGGAAAGAGCACCATGATAGTAAGAACATGGCTGTTTTATTACTCTTTTTATGATCATTGTTTGGCACATGATAGTTACTCAATTAAATAAATTTAAAAATTTAAAGAAAGAACTTTACATTTCCAGTTGAATTGCTGCTCCCAAATGATTGTATGTCCTTGGGCAAATATCACCCCTCCTCAATTCTCTCATCTAAAAATTTGGAGAAATAGTGAATAATTAAAAATGAAAAATAACTAAAATTTTATACTCAAAATTTTAACAAAAAAACTACCTATCAGCTCAAGAATCTGTACTGACAGGTTATCCTGCATTTGTGCAAATCTCTTTTAATGGAGCCTCTCCCATTGTTTCTGTGCATACATTTAAACTTCTTATAAATGTGGCATTGATTAGAAAGGTGTTTAGATTTACTCTGCTGGGCACTGATGTTCTGCTTTGTTTTTTGAAAGCACATGCCCTTACTAAACTTGCAGGTATACAACCACTATAGTCACCCTCAGGGTGAGCATGGGAATGCATGCCCAACACAAGAACACAGGCACAGAATCAGGGAGGGCCCTACACTTTGGCCTGGAACTATCCCCTAAGCTCATGGTATAGATAAGCCCTGAAGGAGAACATTCACAAAGGTCAGTGAGCAAAGACGGGGAAACTGGGAAAGGTGTCTTCTCTTTTTTCCTGGTTAGTTCCTGGAATTCAAGGAAAGCTGTGTCATAACATTAGCTGGATACAAGCTTAAGGAACAGGCACCTCAGAGTCTAAATTCCAGTGATAACACACTAAAATATCAAAATGTCCAGGTTTCAACAAAAAGTTACATATCATACAAGGAAAAACAAAGCAAGGCCCAGACAAAGAGAAAAGTAAAGCACTAGAAACCATCAATAAGGAAAACAAGACCTGGGACATACCAAAAATTTAAAAAGTGGTCTTAAAGATGCCCAAAAAGCTAAAGGAAAACATGGACAAAGAACTAAAGAAAATCAGGGAAAAAACACAAAGAAACACAAAGAGAGTATCAATAGATATAAACTACGAAAAGGAACCACAGTAGAAGACCAGAGTAAGAGAAATTAAAAATTCCTTAGAGGGGGAGTGTTGCTTATGTTCTCATAAACATCTAGGACTGACGGTTTGGTATGCCAAGCCCTCTATCTTGGGGCTTGCCCTTATGACGCTCGTCACTGCCAAGGAGAGGCTAAACCTGCTTATTATTGCACCTAAGAGACTCAGATGTGGTCCTCTCTTTCTAGCTAAGCCAACTCAGCAGGTGAACTCACTGCCCTCCACCCTACGTGGGACATGACTCCCAGGGTGTAAATCTCCCTGGCAACACAGGATATGACTCCTAGGGATGAATCCAGACCCGACATCGTGGGATTGAGAACATCTTCTTGACCAAATGGGGATGCAAAATGAAAGGAAATAAAGCTTCGGTGGCTGAGAGATTTCAAATGAAGTCAAGAGGTCACTCTGGTGGACATTCTTACGCACTATATACATAACACTTTTTAGGTTTTATTGTATTGGAATAGCTAGAAGTAAATACCTGAAACTACCCAACTCCAACCCAGTAGCCTTAACTCTTGAAGACTACTGTATAACAATGTAGCTTATAAAGGGTGACAGTGTGATTGTGAAAACCTTGGGGATCGCACTCTCTTTATCCCATGTATGGATGGATGAGTAGAAAAATGGGAACAAAAATGAAATGAAAAATAGGTGGGGTGGGGGGGATGATTTAGGTGTGCTTTTTACTTTTATTTTTTATTCTTATTCTGATTCTTTCTGATGTAAGGAAAATGTTCAAAAATAGATTGGGGTGATGAATGAATAACTGTATGATGGTAGTGTGAACAGTTGGTTGTACACCATGGATGACTGTATGGTATGTGAATATATTTCAACCTTAAAGAGGTTCAACCACAGATTGGAGCTGGCAGAAGAATCAAAGAACTTGAAGATAAGACAACTGCCATCATACATTCTGAGGAGCAGAAAGAGTAAAGAATGGAGAAAAGTGAACAGAGCCTGAGGAATCAGTGGACACCACCAAGCATACCAATATCCACATTGTGGAAATCCCAGGAGAAGAAAGATAGAAAGGGGCTGAAAGGATTTCCAAATACATAACGGCTAAAAATGTCCCAAAGTTACCAAAAGCCATGAATATACACATCCAAGATGCTCAACAGATTCAAACAGGATAAAACCAAATAGACCCATGCCACAGCATATCATCATCAAGTTGTTGAAAGTCAGAGGATTCTGAAAGCCATAAGACAGAAGCAACATATCATGTAAAAGGGAACCTCAATAAGATTAAGTACTGATAGAGGGAAAAAAGCAATGGGATGGCATATTTAAAGTGCTGAAAGCAAAGAACTGACAACCAAGAATTTCATACTCAGCAAAAGCATCTTTCAAAAATGAGAGAGAGATTAAGATTCTGAGTCAAACAAAAGCTGAGGGAGTTTGTCACCATTAGACCAGCCCTGCAAGTGATGCTAAAGGGAGTTCTGCAGGTTGAAAGGACAATAGGCAATAGATCAAAGCTGCATGAAGAGATAAAGTTCTCCAGTGAGGGTAATGATATGGGTAAATGCAAATGCCAGTACTATTTTAGTTTTGGTTTGTAAATCCACTTTTTGCTTCCTACAGGATCTAAAAGACAAATGCACAAAACATAATGATAAATAAGTGGTTTTGTACTCATAATGTATAAACATGTAAAATGTGACAAGAACTACATAAAGGTGGGGGAGAGAGGTATAGGAACATAGTTTGTGTATACTATTGAATTTAAGCTGGTATCAATATAAATAAGGTTGTTATACATTTAGAATGTTAAATTTAAGCCCCATGGTAACACAAAGAAAATACTGGAGGACATGTAAGCACCTAGAGACAGAAATTAGAGTCGAGGTCGCCCGGGGCAAGATGCAGGGGGAGTGGGGATTTAACATTCGATGAATGTAGGGTTTCTGTTTGGGGAAATGGGAAAGTTTTAGTAATAGAAGATGGTGAAGGACCACAAAATTGTGAATGAGATTAATCACCCTGAATGGTATGTTTGGGAGTGGTTGAGATAAGAAAGTTTATACTGTATATATGTTCCCACAAGTCACAAAGTGAGAGAGAGAGGAGAGAGAGAGAGAGAGAGAGAGAGAGAGAGCGAGCACAACTAAAGAGACAATGATAATTAAATGCTATACATGATCCTAGATGGGATCTCGCAAAGGAGAAGAAAAGGCTCAAAGGGTCACTATTAGAATAGATAAAAAAAATTGGAATATATACCACATAAGCTTTATGTCATTTAAATTTCTTGAACTTGATACTGCAGTTAAGGAAGTTACATATGTAAATATCCTTGCTCCTAGGAAATGTGCAGGGCAGTACCAATTGTTCAAGGAGTATGATAAATACAACCTGCACTCAAATGTTCAGAAAACTGATAGACTGACAGACATATAGGTAGGTAGGTAGGTGGGTGGATGGGTGCGTGGGTGGGTGGGTGGATGGGTGGGTGGATGGATGGATGGATGGGTAGATACAGCAAATGTGGCCAAATGTTAAAATTGGTGCATCTGGGTATCTCAGGGGTTAGGAGTATGCTGGAATCTTCTGTATGGGGTATGTATTATCTTTCTAACTCTAAGTTTGAAAGTATTTCAAAATTAAAAAAAAAAATTTAAGTGTGCCTTAAGGACAAAGCCCATTAAAACAACTGCCAGATAATTTATCATCCAGAGGTATTATATAGAGTGGCAGGGGTGCTGAACAATTACGTTGGAACAAGAATAAATTGTGATTGGGACAGGCAAACCAAGACTGTCAGAGGTAAATCAAGACATTTGGCTAACCCACCTATTAACCACTATTCTCTGTAACCTAGGAATATTTTTATTTAAAATTAAAAAAAAAAAAAACACTATTTTGCTTTTTAACTATGTTAGTTTCCCAGACATCAGATGATTGGTGAAATGTAAACTACAAAATATGCTAAAACACTTACATAAATTATTTAGGCATTATCATCATTCTTCAACATAATGACTTACAAACTAATTAAATTACATTAACAAGTAAAGCTTTGTAGCATAACTTTGTAACTTCTGTTACAGTCTCAATCTGAGATTTCTGACTGAAAAATTCTTCCAAAAGTACATAAAGCTCAAACTGAAAGAGCTGAAATCTACAGAGTAAACACTGTGCAAAATTGTAAAATAGGAAAAAATTTTACGCAGAGAGTTCATTGACTCAGTGTCTTGTCAAAGATCAAATATATTCTTAACTGATTCATATTCTCTTGGGGAGAAAAGATATTCACTAATGATAAAGTGGGTTTTAAATATATAATATAACAAGTGAATAAATAATGTAACAAGTGAATATATTAATTAAAGAAGTTTAATTTCTGTGAAATTAGATTTCTACTCTAAAAGAAAACACAATGACTGGAGAATAGACAAGTTTTTCAAGTAACTTCTAAATGTAAGTCCAAAAATAGGTACCAAACATCAGACTTCCTCAATCTTTCTCAAATACTGAAAATCCTGACCACAAAACCAGATCTCAATGAAGCCACTAATCATATAACATGCAGGTAGTTGTCTGGCACATAAAAATTTCCTTCTAACCATTGGTTCATTTAAAATCTCTACGGTAATATCCCACTTTTTTCCCCTTCATTCTAAATTTGCCCAAAAATGAGGTATTAAAAACCTTAAAGGCCTAAAAGGAGACAAAAATAGGGGGTCAACTTCAAATATTAAACAAAACAAGCAATTTTTAAGGTGCTTCCAGCCCTCTCCAAAACCCATGCAAGGAAAGTGAATATGGAAGCAGCAGACCTAGTAATGCTGCTAAATTATCTCAACAAACATAGATGAGGAGGCAACAGACCTGAAAAAAGGTTATTTTAAAATAACACATTACCATAGCATGTTACTACCTAACATGCTTTTTGTTGTTGTTCTCCACCTACTTCATCCCAAACACTGTGCTAAATGCTGGGGATGTGAGCAAGCAACAGTGTATGACATACTAGGAGTGCACCACACAACTCCAGGGAGTACCATTCACAAAGACTTCAGTGTGAACAGTGCCTCCCTGACTTTTGCAACGTGGCAAAACAGTGAACCAAAGAGACAGAAATATTTGCCTACATGGAACTTACATTTTAATGCAGTAGCTGCTTAATAATTATTTATTGAATAAATGAATGAAGGAAGGAACACGGTAACCTCTCCAATGAAAGCTAGGCTCTCAAATACCTATAAGTTCCTGTTGGGCAAAATTAGAAAACATATCATTTTATAAGTAGCTGAAGCACCACTGCTTAAGGGATCCTAGTTTGGGTCCCAGAATACAGATATAAACTAGTAATGCTTAACATGTTTAACTCAATAGCATATATCTTCATATATAAATATGTTATATGTCTTTTTTTTTAAAGAGAAGTTGTAGGTTTACAGAAAAATCATGCATAAGATACAGAGTTTCCATATACCACCTTATTAGTAACATCTTGCATTAATGTGGCACATTTGTTGCAACTGACACATTGTCCGTATGAGGTTTAAAATCCAAATTTTTTTTTCAAATGGAAATCACTTATCTCCCCTTTGAGACAGATAGATTCCCAGAGCATAACAGAAAATGTACAACCTGAGAAATTAATATCACCAAGCAGAGGCAAAGACGGCAGCACAGGAACACCTCTGTTGGACACCACAAGGCACTAAACTTGGTCTCCTTATAGGAATTTTCCCCCCAAAGGCTATCTTTAAAATATTAGGAAGCAAAATATTACAATAATGATCTCTGAGCAATATGTCTGCTCTTCACACTTGAAATAAGATGGCAAGCAATCACTAAAAACCACCATCCTGTATTTCATACCCCTACAGGCCACTATTCCCACTTTCAGTCCCTTTACAGTCTTAGACAACACAACTCCATATAGTCAGGTAGAAGTTATACACATTGTATATAACAGCTACTTTCATCAGTTCTTCAGATATCACTTCAGAAACTACTAAACAGCATCAGAGTAGTGATAAGCAAAACAAAGAAATAAAGATGATATACAATGGAGAAGACAATCCATACTACTTATTACCTATTTTGTCTTCTACAAACCATTTAACTCCTCCAGCAATTCAATTTTTCCTCAGCTGTAAAATGAGGGGAAGGATTATCACCAGCCTCATAGGGTTGTTGCAGGAGTTAAATGAAACAGCATTAAACAATATCTGACGTATATAAGATATTAAATAAACCTTAGTTTACTCTTCTCCTTATTAAGCTACCACCAAATGGGCAGAAGGGCAAATGCAACAAGTAAATATAGCAAAAGTGAAGACTATGGATATGAAAATAATTTAAAATAAGGAGGCATATTTTCCATTCATTCATTCATTCAAAAAGATTGAGCACTATGTCTGACAGGCACTGCTGTAGGCACTCGAAATACACAACAGCTGCAACAGTTACTGTCTTTAAAGAACATCAAAAAAGCAGTTCTACTGAAACATTCAGTGCATAAAGCATTAGGACTCTTATCACACTGAATATCTATGTCATTCATTTGCCCTACCTTGAACTGACTGATTTTGTTAGTACTTTTCCATATGCACACGATGTACCTACTCAATCCTGAAGGTAGGGACTGTGTTTTATTTATCCTCTATTCTCAAGACACAATAATTTCACAAAACAGATCAGCTCTTCAATATGCTATTCATTTATTCATTTAACCGATATTCCCTGAGCATTTTCCATGTGGCACACTCACTGGGCACTGGGAAGACAGCAGTTGGGAAGGGGGCATGCAGGGAAGTGCCTATACTCATAGACCTTATTGCCTACTCTAATAGAAGAGCCTGGGAGAGAAAGACCTCAATCAAAGGAATATATCCTACGTTCAGATAAAATTACAGTAACAGTCTAAAAATGAAAAAATAATCTAATACCAAAACACTGATAATTAAAAAATTTAGGATCTGAGAGCAGCACATACTCAAACTACCTAAAAAATTAATATATATTATAACCTATTAGATTTAATGTAGATGTTTTTGCAATCTTTGATGTAACCCACATACAATATTTACCTCTCTAAAAATGTCTAGGATATATTTAAATAAAGTTAATACATTTTATGTTTTTCCCCCTAACTTTGTACTTCCATAAACCTTTTTACCCAAAACCCAAAGCACTTTTTACTTAGTAACTCATTTTTCACAGAATGCCCCTGGGGAGTGCAAGAAATATAAAATATTCCTATTACAAGACCAAAAACCCAAATACCAAGAAATCAACTCAATAATGTACAGAAATGAAACTTCACTATTTGTCTGAAAGAAATGCCAAATGCACAAGTGAAAGCTATATACCACTTTTCTGAGGCAGATCCTTTAAATCAGGTAAAGACACTGGTTAGGCTCCTTAGTTCTCAGAACAAATGGGAATCTTATCAGCCATCCAGCTGATTTCCATAGTTTATGGATCTATATATAATAAGATATTTAGGAGACATGCAATCAAGGACCTACCAAATAACTTTAAAATTTATTATTTTAATAAAGTTATTTGTCAGGGAAAATGATTTAAGGAATTCATATGCATGCACATCTACAGATGTTGTTTCATCCATGAGATAAACAACCAAAAAGTGTGCATTTCTGGACTAAATAAATGATCAGTAACTGAATTTTCTAAAGTTGCATTTCCAGTTTGCTACCAGATATAGCCCTATGAACTTCACACCTCCACTTCTGGTTCAAAGCTGCAACAGACAACACTGTTTTCCACATTACTCAATTATCTCCTACACTGTACTCCATGTGAGAACTATTTCTTAAATTGATATTAGGAACAATTTGCTCTACTCTAAGGAACTCGTATTTTTTTCCCTACTCCTCTGAGAGTTATGTATATTATTACATTTCTCTCTCACATAGTATTTGCTTTATATTGGCAAATAGCACATGAAAAAGGGAAGTATGGAGTGATAAAACAGCATATTAAAGAAGGACCCAGGAATTTTTTTAACTAAAATTAAAATAAAGTAACTTTACCTATAAAGTTACTCAAAATACTTTCTTTGAACCTCAAAACAAAAACATGTATTCTGAAAGAGACAATGACCACTTCAAAAAGCCCAAAAACTAGTGACAAAGCCAGAAGTATCAGAAAACAGGCCTAACAAGCAGAGGCAGGAAAAGAGTTTGAAATATTTTTCAAAGATTGCTGTCCAGTTCTGAGTACAATATCAGGTTGTTTGTTGAGAGTGACACACTGGTGGAGCAAATAAATGCTAATTCCTGGTGTTCAGATTAATAGAGGGATAAGCTTTATGCATGTTTAAAAAAAAAACCTACAATATGTAGGACTAATTGCAAAAGTAAGTGCATCACAATGCAATTCAGCTTGACACTATGAAAGTGTGGCCACGAGAAAATCATTCCAATAACACTCAAAATGTATCAT
The DNA here is from genome assembly GCF_015220235.1 of Choloepus didactylus. Taxonomy (NCBI): domain Eukaryota; kingdom Metazoa; phylum Chordata; class Mammalia; order Pilosa; family Megalonychidae; genus Choloepus; species Choloepus didactylus. The sequence continues at coordinate 12,037,770 of NC_051326.1, forward strand.
ACGTTAATACCCCTATTCTACACATACACTACCTGGGGAAAAGGCAAAACTAGAAGAGCTCTTGGAGCTATGGCTTTCTGGAGCAAATTAAATGTCTCTAGATACGGCGAAGGAAATAATCTAAAAAGAGTCAGCGGGAAAGGAGGAAAAAAATCAGCATCATCAAGGGTAGGTAAGTGAACAACAAAGCACAAAAGCAGAAATAGGGGAAACCCTTCAATTATATGTCAAACAGAGACGAATACATTTCTTCCTACGAAAAAAGGTCTTCTGAATCAACAGCATGAGCAACCCATTTTCCATGGAGTAAAGACTTTAAAGACACTAGAAAATGTCTACTGAAGACCCCATAGACACAGAGGGTGCCTTACACACACCAGAAAGGCTGAATTAGGAGTGTAAAATATCTGTAAAATAAAACCAACTTGAGAGGAAGTTTGTACCACATTCAAATCAACCCACTTCAGAAATATACAGCTCATAAATACATAGTTCACAAACTTAATTCAGTAGAATTGTAACTTATCCTCTTCTAAAGGACCGAACACTATACAAGATTAGTAAATTTATTAAATCTATCAGAGAAAGCCATCAGATCATTCCATCATCTACCACAGTCATTACACAAGATGTTCTTAAAACTGAAAAAAAAAAAAAAAACACAAGTATTTCAAAGTAGATCTTCATTAGCCTGTTGTTTATGGTCTTAAAACATTTTAAAAGGGTCCTTAGAACAAAGTTTCATTAGCATCCTTTTAGAAGAAATCCTGTTATCTTTCATTCTTCTGGCAATTTAAAAGCTACCAAATGTTCATTTCTATATTAGATTATTGATTCCTCGCCTTTTAACAGCTGCTTGACAAATTACCTCACCTCATTCCTCAGGGGGTAAGGACAGCATGATATCCATGAATTCAAAAATGGGACCACAAACTGATCAGTGACAGATGAGCTAATTGCTTCAGATGAGTTAGACATGGCTTTAATAGAGTAGACATGCATAGCATGCTACAATTAAATGCTTACATTCTAAATATTTTATTTGTACTTAAGTGGGCAGAGCTTTTCTTAAATATACTTCTATTTTAAAATATATGATAGATTCAGAAAGTCAAGAAGCTTGTACATCTTTAGATTAGTTTTTACAGAAAGCCTTGTCTTCAGAATATTTATTCTGAATAGAATGCACACCTTTCAGATTTAGCTCTTATTTCACAAAATAGTCACAAAATAGTCTACTATACAGACTGAGTTTTAAAAAGTTTCCATTTTTTTAGCAAAATAAAAACCAAAAATACTTTTAGAGATACAATAAATATATTTCATGTAAAGGTAAAAATGTTTCCGTTATATTTGCCTAGATTCATTCTCTGATTTATGACAGAATATAAGACACAAAAAGAAAAAGCAAACATCTTGTAGACACTCCAGAACATTAAAAAAAAAAAATGCTTTCTCCCCCATAAGAATAACGAAATGGTGTGAATTTAAAGGGGCATTTTAGATGAATAACATTGTTCAGCCAAATTACTCTTGGTAAGTGAGCTTCCTTCTAGACAGAAGCAGTAGACATTTTTCTGATTTCAAGATTAATTCTTATAATAGAACCAAACTTGTTAACTCCTTTGAAGTAACAATCTATAGTAGTTTGGAGCTTACCACTGTGGATAATATAATTTTAAGATTTTTCAACCACTTAAAAAAAAAAAAAAACAATCATTCTTCAAATATCACTTTGCAATTGTGTGACAATGGTGGTGGCAATACACAACTATTCCCATAACAAAACTGTAGACATCCAGGCAACCATATAATTTGGGGATGAAAATTTCTACTATCTAAAACATTACACATGTGTCTTTCATGTCTCCTTTGTGACCTGAAAGCTCTGGTCCTTACTCAAGCCTTAGTTAGGTGTCTGGTTCTCCAGCAGAGAAGCTACCATGTCATGTTTGATCTCCTGCCTTGAGAGGCAATAGAGTTAATTTTGTTTTTAAAGTTGGTGGCATAGTAGCTACAAACTTTTTTCAGCGGCCCTGCCTGACTGCCAACTGGAGCTTTCTGTTCACTTCCTCATCAACTTGAACCACCCCCAAACAGTTTGAAAGTAAGCTGAAGTCAGACACCGGCAGGAGCTGACACACTTTCAAGAAGGGGTTTGACACCGCAGAAAACTTTCACTTCTCTTCTCCAGCCCTTCCACCAAGGGAATCCGACCCTCCGCTCTTGCACACCGAGAATTCCCCTCTGAGGCAGGACAAGGACACGAAGAGCACACCCTTCCCTTCTACTGCCTCCAAAAAGACCCTCCAAATCCCTCTTCCCCCGGACTCAAGTCCAGTTCTTCACACAAAAGAGCCGGGCCAAGCAAAGCTGCCGCGGCCCGTCCGAGCCCGGTGCCACCCTCCACCGCACACGCAGACCCGGTCTCCCGGCCCCCGAGCCCGGAGGCTTCCTGCCCCGAGCCGGCCAGACAAAGCCCCAGCGGCCGGGCCGGGACTTCCGAGCCTCCGGACACGGGCCGCCGCGCTCTTACCCGGGCCTCGTCCAAGGCGACGCCGCCGCTGCCGCCGCTTCCCCCGGCCTTGGCTGCGGGGCAGCTGGCAGCGCGGGTCTTGGAGGAGCGGGTCCGAGAGGAGATGAAATGGCTGCTGCCTCCGGTCGCCCCAGGCTCTGCTCCGGCCCCAGGCCCAGGCCCGGGCCCGGGCGACTTGGACCCAAGAAGGCGCAGAGAGCTCTTCCGCGTGTTCACCATGGTCCGGCCAAAGGGACGCGGTCCGCGCCGCGTCTGCCGCGCCCAGGAGAGGAGAGTAAGGTCGGCCCGCCGGCCGGACAGTCGGGGCCAGGGGAGCCGAAGCCGGCCCGGGAGAGACGAGCCGGCCCGGACGCTGCGGAGCACGGACAAGGACAGGCGAGAGGACGACCGAGGAAGGGAAGTCGGCCTGAGGAGGCAGGCCGCGGGAGGCGGGAGCAAGGCTCCGGGCCGACAGCACAGACCCTCCGCCGGCTTCGCCTTCCTCAGCGGGAACCGAGCGGAGCCGCCATTTCCACCCCTTTCTCTCTCGCTCTCGTTCTGGCTCCGTGCGTCAGGGCTCCAGCGCCGCAAGGCCGACGCGACCGCTACCAGCCGCGGCCGCTGCGGGGCGCTGCAAGGCCGGCCAGTCCTTCCTTTGCCGGCCTCTCCCTCCGCTCCGCCCCCGCTTCCGTAGGCCCCGCCCAGCGGCGCGGCGTCGCCTCACGGCGCCGGGGGGAGTGACGCTCTGGGCCGCATCGACTCCATGGTTTCCCGGTCTCCCCGCTAATCGAGCTGTGGGAGGACAGGAAAACGAGGCCCCGCGCAGACCGAGCTCGCGTGCTGGAGTTAGTCCTGGAGCCCCCACCCCCAGACACCCCACCATCGCCCTCGCTGGCCTGGAGGGAGCGGAGCGACCGGCAAAGGCGGGAGGAGGAGGGGCGCTGATGACGAGGGCGCGGTGAGCGGAGCTGGAATTCCACAGCCACCCAAGGCAAGACACTGAGCAAAAAATCTAACTTTTCATGGCTGTAGAAAATGAGAATGATAACTGATAAAGTACATGTGCATTATCTGGCACAGGGTAGATTATTTAAAATAAAAACAATAAAGCTAGAACCCTGCATCGTTAAAACTAGGCAGCGTCGTTGATTTAAGGCAGAGCCGCAAAGAAACTAATTGTTGCTACCCAGCCTCCTTTATCACTGCCTTCCTCGCGCCCGCAAGAAAAAAAGAATTAAGAACACAAAAAGCCAAACTCAAGGATTTAAAATCCGTGATTTAACTTCCAAAGAAAAAAAATGTAAGGTATTCAATTAATATGAAAACCACTGCTGTAAAGTAGAAATTATGTTCATTGCAAAAATTTACAATACATAAGAGAGAGCCTTCTAATGGGCAGAAGTTCTTCCTGTGTACTACACTAAAAAAATTGAAGCCGGGAAAAGTCCTATCAGAATCACCAAGTGTCATCAAAATTGGGATTTTCTAGATATCCAAGCTCTCAATCATTCAACAAAATTGCATACAGCACTGAGAATTAGGATAGTTTTTTTTTGCTTTAAGAAGCAATATAGATTCCAAGAAAGCCAACAACTCCTTTTTATGCTAATTTGCATACCATGTGCCTCCCATAACCCTTTACCCTCCAACAAAATCCAGTCTTTTAATGGGTGTGGAGACCGCACATTGGAATCAGGCCTAAGTATTCCTGGGTCAACTACTTATAAGATCATTGATCAAAACAGACTATCATTTCCTGCACAAAGCAAATGGTTTTAATTACAGCATGGTGTATCCTGGGGGTGTCTGTGATATGCAAATTAATGTGCAAACTATTTGCCTCCATTGTTTTTGTTTTTGTAATCCTAAATTGGGAAGACAAGGATAAGATTTGCATTACTGTAACCTCTAACATTACCTATCAACAAATGTTTACTAAAAACCCAACTACTGTTAGGTATAACTCAGGCCCAGAAATCTGTAGCTTTCAAAAGCAATAATCTCTTTCTGGCTCTCAAGGAACTCACAAAACAAGGACTGAGGGGGGAGACAGGCAAGAAATCAGTAAGCTGCAGTACAGTTTGATAAGAGGCAGAAACCCTTAATTCAAGCAGGGGTGTTAGGAAAAGCCTCTGAGGTAATGATCAACATTCATCTTGAACCACAAAAAAGGGAAAGGAAGGACAGCTTGACAAAGATGTGGAAGAGTTGGCTGTTTCCCACAATATGAACTGGTAAAAATAACTAAAAACTCTTAATAAAATTTTCATTTAAATATCATTTGCCACTATATCCATGCTCTGGCAAGATACTAAAGAATAGTAAAAAATGAAAAGGTAAGTGACAGTCAAAACCCAGACAAGTAAGCAAAACTCTAAATATAGCTTTCATTTTCAATCCATCTGCTCAACCCCAGTGAACTTGACCTTTTATATTCTGTACTTCAGGAGATGTAAAGGACTAGGGAACAAAGCTTATGACTGGTTAAGGTATGGAATCTAATGGAATCACCCTGCAAAATCCTGGTACAAGGATCATCACTCAACGTCAGGGGACAGCAAGGGAAACTGCCTCTCCCAACATCGATTCTAAGAATGAGGGGGAAAAAAAAATCTGAGAATTCAAACCAAATTGATCCACATGTTTACAGCCTGAATTCACCAAACCTAGTAGTTACGAAAAACCACAGAACATAATTTAGATTACGTGGACTTAAGTCAAATTGATCCTACGCACAAAGCAGAAGCAAACAAAAATCATCTTGAAAAGAATGCACTTCAATAAGGGACACAAAAATATAACCTATCAAGAATATGACTCAGTAAAAAATTAAAAACACACGAAATGTTATCATGTAAAACAAAAGCAAACAATAAAAGACAACTCTAGAACCAACATCAGATAAAGACAGCACAAGAAAAGAAAATTACAAACCAATATCCCTTATGAATATAGATGCAAAATCCTCAATGAAGAACTAGCAGACTGACTCCAATAGCACATTATGATCAAGTGGGATTTATCACAGGAACCTGAATATTTTGTTAAGGAGATTTCCAAGCTAAATGTGGAAGATGCAGCCTGATTTCTCCTTACAGATTATAGTAAAATGTGAGAAAAAGGATAAGCTTACAATTAAACTCTTAAGCACAAAGGAATCAAAAATTGATGATTTCAGAAATTCTCAGCCTATCCAGGAAGCATGCTCTGAGGTTAGGGTCAGAAGCAGCTGTCAGGACTTCAGTGAGCTTTCGGAAAGTAAGTCCCCAGAGAAAAGGGTTCCCTGTGAGGGTTTAATTGAACAACCGTTTACTAAAGAGGGTGTGGCTTCACATGGATTCAGTCAGCCATTTCAGGGGAAGTCAGGATTAGAAATGCAGCTATCCAGGAAGATCTGTGGATAGTTGTATTGTCTGGTGGTTTTGATCCCCTAGAACTGCATACAAAGCTGACAAGTTTTTTGTGAAGTGTGTATGAACAGAAGCAATGCCTGAAAGGGATAGAGAATGGATGAACTGAAGGAAGAATTACTTCCAGGGCAGAACCATGGAAGCTCAGATTAAGACCAAAGAGAACTCAGGCCATGGGAGTTGGCCACGCACATTGGAATGGGCAGGTCCATCCCTGTGCTTGGAGGGCCATCTGTTCCAGCACTTGTTCCATATCATTCAGGCAGAGTGCCACCACCCAAATGCTCAGAGATGGTGGCGTATGTGCCCCAGTGTTCACAGAGAACCTGACCACCATCCCAAAGCTCAGAGGTGGCAGGGCCTGTGCTGTAGCATTCACAGAGAGCCCAGCCAACATTCCAATGCTCAGAGAGAGTGGGGCCTACACTCCAGAGTTCAGCGGGAGCATGGCCACTGCACAAGTTCTCGGGACAAGTGGGGCTGCCACTGTATCAGGCCTGGCAAGTGGGCTGCCACTATAGCAGGCCTGGCGGACAAAGAATCAGGTTACAGATGGCTCGCAAACCTAGAGATCTAATGGAGTTTGCCCTACTGGCTTTCAAACTTGTTTGGGACCCATGAATTCTGTTTTACTTCCAATTTTTCCCTTCTGGAATGGAAATGTTTATCTTATGCCTGTCCTACCATTGTAGATTAGAAGCATATACCATCTAGGTTTCACAGGTCCATCAGATGGGGGAATTTTGTCCCAGGACAGACCACACATATGACTGATTTTGAAAGACTTTGGATTTAGCATTGTTCTAAAATGGCTTAAGGCTTCGGGGCTGTTGTGACGGAAAGAATGTATTTTGCATGTGGGAAGATCATGTCTTTTTTAGGGGTCGAGAGGGTGGACTAGGTAGCTTATTAGAGTTACGCACCCCAGAAAAACATGTTCTTAATCTTAATCCATTCCTAAGGGTATGAACCTGTTGCAGATAGGACCTCTTTATGAGGTTACTTCAGTTAAGGTGTGGCCCAACTGAATCAAGATGGGTCTTAACCTATTACTGGGAACCTTATAGGAAAGGCCATGGAGAGAGAAGCCACAGGAAATCAAGAAACCAGAAGTGAACAGAACCCAGGGGGAAAGGAGAAGACATGGCCATGTGCATGACCATGTGAGAAAAGCCAAGGACCAAGGATCAACAGTTGCCACATCTTTAGAAAGCATCTCCTTGCTGATGCCTTGATTTTGGACCTCTTAGCATCCAAAAGAATAAACTACTTAGGAAAAAAGTTAACCAAGTAGGTAAAAGACTTGTACACTGAAAATTATAAGACACTGCTGAAAGAAATTGAAGAAAACCTGAATAAATGGAAAGATATCCTGTCTTTACAGATTGGAAGATTTAATATTGTTGTGATGTCAATACTACCTAAAGTGATCTATAAATTCAACGCAATTTATATGAAAATTCCAGCAACCTCTTTTGCAGAAACACAAAGCCTGGTCCTCAAATTCATATGGAATTGGAAGGGGCCCTGAATAGCCAAAACATCTTGAAAAAGAAAAAGTTGAAGGTCTTAAACTTCCTGATTTCATATCTTACTACAAAACTACAATAATTTAAACAGTTTGGTTCTGGTACGAGGATAAATATATAATAATGGAATAAAATTGGTAGGACAGAAATGACCCCACACGTCCATACCTAAGTGATTTTTGCAAGGGTACCACATCCATTTAATGGAGAAAGAATGGTCTTTTTAACAAATGGTGCTGAGACAGCCAGAAATCCACATGCAAAAGACTGAATTTGGATCCCTCCTTCTCATGTAGGAAAATTAATTCAAAATGGATCAACAACCTAAATACATAAGCACTAATACTATAAAACTTTACAATAAAATATAGCAAATTATCTTCAGGACCTTATATTAGGCAATGGATTTTTTTTTATTTTACACCAAAAGCACAAGCAACAAAAGAAATAGATAAAAGGGACTTGCTCAAAATTAAAAACTTTTCATGAAAGGATATTATAAGAAAACGAAAATGCTGCCTGCAGAATGGGAGAAAATAATTGGAAACCAAGGATGTGATAAGGGTTTAATAGTCTGAATATATAAAGAATTCCTACATTCAACAACAAAAAGAAAAAAAAAAAAAAACTGATAAAAAGTAGCCAAGGATTTGAATAGATGTTTCTCCAAAGAAGGTATAAGACCAATAAGCATATGAAAAGATGCTCAACATCATTAGCCATTAGAGAAACACAAATTGAAACTACAGTGAGATACCACTTTATATCCACAAGGATAGCTTTTATCATAAAAAGAGAAAATCACAAGTGCTGGGTGGATGTGAAGAAATAAGAATCTTAGTACATTGTTGGTGGGAATGTAAAATGGTGCAGCTGCTGTGGAAATCAGTCTGGTGGGTCCTCAGGAAGTTAATCATAGAATTATCATATGACCTGACAATTCCACCCCTGTGTATCTACCCAAAATAATTGCAAGCAAAACTTGGACAGATATTTGTACACCAATGTTCACAGCCACATTATTCACAATAGCCAAAAAGTGGAAGCAACCCAAGTATCCATCAACAGGTGAATAGAAAAACAAAATGTGGTGTATTCATACAATGGCATATTACTCCACCATAAAAAGAAGTGAAATGCTGGTACATGTTACAACATGGATGAATCTTGAAGACTTTATGTAATCTGAAATAAGCCAGACACAAAAGGACAAATAGTATAATGATTTCTCTTATATGAAATACTAATAATAAGTAAATTCATAAAGATAGAAAGCAGAGTAGTGTTAGGGGTGAGGGGAAAGGGGAGTTACTGCTTAATAGGAATGAATTTTTGTTTGGGATAATGATAATATTCTGGAAATAGTGGTGAAAGTTACACAATATTTTCAATGTACTTAATGTTGCAAAATTGTTCACTTAAAAATGGCTAAAAATTATTTATGTTATGTATATTTTACCACAATTAAAAATTTTAAAATACTGAAAAAGTATATTAGAATACTTTACTTTTTAGTTCTCTTTTTAAATATTCCCCCAGATTCCCCTGTGTCCCTTTGTAATCAACCTCTCTCCCCACCTCCATCCCTGCAATCACTAAACTGTTGTATGGCCCTATAGTTTTGCTTTTTTCAGAGTGTCATATAAACAAAAACATACAAACAAAATCATATGGAATTGCACAGGATTCTGAATGCCAAAAACAATCTTAAACAAATTTCAAGGCCTCACATTTCCCACTTCCAAAGCTACTACAAAGTTATAGTAATGAAAATTGTGTGGCACTGGCATGAGGATAGACAAAAAGATCAATGAGATTGAATTGAGAGTCCAGAATTAAATCCATAAATCTATGGGCAATTTAGTTTTGACAAGGCTGCTGCAACCATTTAACAGCGTAAGAACAGTCTCTTCAACAATGATTCTGGTATGAAAAGCAAAAGGGGCCTCACAGAAGTGCCAAAGAAAAGTCTCTTTGCCCAAATAAATCAATGTAACGCCTTCCATTGCTTCAACAGATAGATGTCTGGAGCACTGGTTTGAGAGATGAACTCACCCAGGGATCCCCAAATTGCCGAACAAGAGAGGAGTTCAAAAACTCACAGAATGCTGCAACCTGGGTTGATGAGGCCCAATCTCAATCTGTGGAGCTGCACCAAAAACTGTCAAATGAAAAATAAATTTGGATTTAGGTAAAGAAGCTTTATTTGAAAGGATTATTGTAAGAGGAGAGAAAGGGACTATTGAAATACTGGGAGGGAAAGGAGGAGAATTCTCAACTGTCAAAACAAAACAAAATAAAACTGGATTTAGGTAAGGAGAGACTTGATTCAAAAGAACTTATTTCAAGAAGAGGGAAAGGGACCCTTAAAGTAAAGGGAGAAGGGCTATTGTCATAGGGAAAACACTCCAACCATAAGATCTGCAAACTTCTTTTAAGTCAGGCAGAAAGGGGCTTTCCTTGTATAGGGCGGAGTGAATAGGGTAAAGAATCTGAGGTGGGGGGGTGGCAGTGAAGGAGCAGTAATTAGAGAATGTTTTACTCAGAGTCAACCTCTTTTCAGAAGCTACTCTTAAGGAGGGGTTGAACGCTGGCTCAGGCTGAGTAAAAATCGACGGGCCTGCTAGAAGGAGGGAAGGTTAATTGAAGTTTGGTGAAGTGAAGGTAGTCCTTGTTTTGTCCAGATTGGTTAGGGGTGAAAAGAGTCAGCTAATCATTTATGAGGGAAAGAATGGGAGTTTGGACGTCTCTATCTGGCCTTGTCCTAAGTAAATGAGGGGCATCCGCGAGTCTTAGGTAAATCATATGGGGAAGGGTGCTTTCTTGCAGTTAGCCCTTTCCAGGACACAAAAGGAGTGGGAGGGTTTAAGCCGCTTTCCAGGGTCACAAGGCTCAGGTACAGTTCAACATTGTCAGAATTCAGAAAAACCTCTCCGCGGATTCAGTCAGAGGATAAAGAAGCACAGAAAGAGGTAAGTAGACGCAGGTGAGCCCACACCTAACTCTGCATTTCCCGCGCCCAGTGAAAAGGTATCAAGCAGCCGCACCGGCAACGGAAAGCAGGCGGCCGCCATTGGCGCGGGTAACACCGAGACCCGTGGCGAGCAGCCACGGCAAGCCCCGCCCCCGGGCGCGCTCCCGCGCTGCCCCAGTCTGCGCAGGCAGGCTCCAGCGCGCGCCCGGCGCCCGGCGGGGGAAACCGAGGGGGGCGGGCCGGAGCCCGGCGGCGCGGCGGCGCCCGCCGAAACTGAAGGTGGTTCCGAGGCGGCGGTGCTCCGGGTCCGAGGGGCTCCAGCGAAACGGCGGCGGTGGCCCCCGAGGCCCCTGAGGGAACTGAGGACGAAGCCGTGAGGCGACACCGCGGCGCGGCCCCCCCCAGCGGCCGTGCGCGGAGGTGAGTTCCCTGGGGCCGCGCCCGCGGTCGGCGGGCCGAGGGGCTGGGGCGGGCGTTTCCACGCGGCGCCGGCAAGGTCGTGCCCTCGGGGCTGAGCCGTGACGGGCTGCTCTCCGGGTGTCCCGGATGTTCGGAGGGTTTCGGACCTGCGTCTGCGGCCCAGGCGTGGGCGCTCTCCGGCCGAGGCCGGGGCGAAGCTTGTGCCCAGCCCCGGGGAGCGGTGGGTCTTGGTTTCCCGAGTGTGCTTCCTCCTCCTTTGGTGGTGAAGGCTGAAGGGTTCAGCTGGAAGCACGCACTTTGGTTTTCCCTCTCAAAGAGCTCCCAGAAACTTAGTTATGTGCGATCTGAATGTCTGTTTCCAAAGGCGCACTGCCAAAGCGCCATTCAAAAATACAGGGTATGTGTGTTTTCGAGTCTCTTAAAGTGTTTTAGGTGGTCATTTCGTAGTTCACGTCTTAACTATTCTCTCATTATTCAGTTTCTTTGATTTCTTTGTAGGTCTGATCTTTGTTTTCCTATTTCGTTTATTTTTTTCTACGGACCTGTTTTTTTTTTCACGCCCACTAATGAAACCTTTCCAGAGCAATAGTGAGCATTCGCGCGGCGTCTAGCGTTGGTTCCTTAGTACGTAATTTGAAGTCGTTAAAGACAAAGATAGGAAACTTGTGGTCGGTATTGATGTTAATGCAGAAGACAACGATGTGGAACTACAAATTATGAGTGATTGTATAAGTGACGCGAAAATTAGCTTCCTTATTTCATAGCTTTCCCTCAACTTGTGTGTTGAGAGTGTATCGTTTTTTGAATTATGATCTAGTTTTAATGGGAGTATTTGAATTAAAAGTTGATTTAGGGTGTCTTTGCCTAAATATGCTAAAGGTCGGATTGATTTGAAAGGTTGTTACACTCAACGAATATCGAGCATCTCTGTATAGTACTTAAGTTAGTGTTTGGCACTGGTGGAATCCAAAATGTGTAAGAATTGTGTAGGGAGGAGGGAGTAGTTAAGTGCACAAATAATGATACAAGGCAAAATAAAGTATTAACAGAAACTACTACTCCTAAGCACTGAGCTAAATCCTTAACATACATACTTTAATGACTTAATACATACTTGCTATTAATTATTTACTAATTTAATTACTAAATTTATCTTTCAAGATTTTTTTGTAACTATTGTGTGCTGTGTAGTGAGGATATGATGTTGACCACCACAGACTCTGCCTTCAAGGAATTTAGTCTCATTGGAGGAAACAACAAACAGATAACCACCCAAATGTGTGAAAAAAGCTAACAAGGAAGGATGTCAGGTTTTTGTGAGAGCATTTAACAGGGGGACTTTTCCCAGCCAGGGAAATCAAATAAGGCTTTCCTAGGAGAGTCACTTGTGAGCTGTGATTATGGATAAATAGGATTTAGCCAAAAGTGACTTCTCTCAAAGGGTGAGAAGAAAGCTCCAAGCAAAGGAAATAGATTCCACAGAGGCTTGGGGAAGATGGCACATTTTAGGAAACTTCAAGTTCAAAGCAGTTGGATTGTAGTGACACTTTTGAATTTTACCTGAACCCTGTGATCCTGTAGCTTCTCCTTGCTTGTCTAAACTTTTGACAGTCTTCCTCCTGACTCGAGGCCCTTGACCCCCCCTCACCTGGGTCCTTAATCAGGTAGAAGCATTCCACCTGGCCTAAATATTCCCCATTGCTTGATCTGTCCCTCCATTACTTTTTCATTAGTGCATCCCTGTCCTTAAAAACTCTCCCGCCCCCTGCTTCAGTGAAGTTGAGTGCCATCTCTCTCACTGCTATTGTGATAGTTTTCTAGTTGCTCTCTATCACGGTAGCCTTTTGGTCTCTCTCTTCTCTATTGGGTATAACTTTGAATAAGGTCCTCCTTGCCTGTTTCACATGGTCCCGTGCAGACTTTCTTGGCAGTAGAAAGCAAGAGGGTGTTTTGGTAAAGTAGATTAGGGCCAGATAATAAAGGAATTGGGGCCTTCTTTTTTTTTTTTTTTTTTTTAATATTTAAGTGGACATTTTCAAGAGTACAATGTAATGAAAAAAAAGAGTACAGTGAACCCCATGTAACATGACCCAAAGGATTTGAATCTTACTGTAAGAGCAGTTGGAGTCTGCAGTCAGATTTCGATGGGGGCAAGAATGGATACAGAGAGACCAACTACAGGTGATGGTAGTTGGGACCAGAGTGGTGTCCGTGAAGATAGTGTTAATAATAAAACTACGTAACTCAGCTTCCCAAGGGAGTGTAGTAATTCTGTTTTCACATGTTCTGGAGGAATCATGGAAGGTTTTCTAAAGGAGAATGTTTCTGAGATGGGTTATATAAAGTAAATGACATTTTCAGTATGGAAATAGACCCTGGAAATAGATTTCTTACTGTCAAAAGGTGACCTTGACAATTTCTGCCTAAATTTCATCTTTCTCTTAGGATTTTCTTATTTAACTTACTGTTGTCACTGCCACTTTTGTCCTTCGAAGTAAATAAGTCCCTCGTTAACACTTTTTCCTAAAGGACAAATATTGTATTTTCATTACTAAGCTAAGATAAGCTGAACCTTTCCAAAGATTTCATTTTCTGTCCCTTGGTATTTTTAGTGAACAGAATTTACAAAATATACAAATAAACTGTTATTTTTTAAATGTTTGCTTCTGATGCTACTATAGTTAGGTTGCTCCTGGAAGCTTGTAGGCGTGATCCCTTTCCATAGGAGATCTGAGTAAAAGGGGGCCCTTGTAAAAATGTGATCCGTAAGATTCTTTTTTCCTAATGATTAATGCCATAAATAACCCTATCCTTAAGGAGAAACTTCAGTATGCCCAGTTATGTATTAATATCTTAATACAAATCTATACCCTAAAAAAAAGTGGCCTAGAGTATATGTTTATAAAATAAGTAAAATACAAATTTTTTCTACTAAAATTCTTATTTGACTACATTTCTTATTCTAAATCTATGTGGGTTTTTTGTTTTTTTTTGGGGGGGGCTTAATTAACTTATTTATTTTTTAAACAGTTTTATTTATACACCATACAGTCCATCCTAAATGTGTAATCAATGGCTCTTGGTATAATCATATATTTATGCATTCACCATTACAGTCAATATGAGAACATTCTCATTTCTTTTGAAGGAAAAAATCCCATACCGCTTGTATCTCCCTATCATTGACATTTAGCTTTGGTATACTGCCTTTGTTACAATTAATGAAAAAATATTACAATGTTACTGTTAACTATAGACCTTAGTTTACATTAATTTTATGTTTTCCCAGATAACACCCTATTATTTAATACCTTGTAACAGTGACCTGCATTTGTTTTAATTCATGTAAGAACTCTCTTGTATTTATATCATTAAGCACCATCATTGACCACTCTGGGTTTCGGTAAGTTACACAGTCCCAGTTTTTATCCTCAAGCTTTCCTCTGGTGACATAAACTACTCGAGCTTTCCTCTTTCAACCATACTCACACTCTGCTTTGTTAATTACACTTACAGTATTGTATTACCTTCACACAGTATTGTGCTATTCATTTCCAAACCTTTACAATTAACCTTATTGAAAATTCTGTGCTCCTTAATCATTGATTACCCAATCTCTGCCTATTTGCTCATTATAGTTAGTTCATATTAGTGAGACCATACAATATTTGTCCTTTTGTTTCTGGCTTATTTTACTCAACATAATGTCCTCAAGGTTCCTTTACCTTGCTGCATGCCTCACAACTTCATTCCTTTCTGCAGCTCCTCTATATTCCATCCTATGTATACACCACAGTTTGCCCTTCTGCTCATAAGTCCTTGGACCTTTCGGCTTCCTCCATCCATTGGCAATCAGGAATAATGCCTCCATAAACATCAGTGTGCAAATGTCTATTCGTGTCCCTGCTTTCAGTTCTTCCAAGTGTATACCTAGTGACCGGATTGTGGGATCATATCGCAACCCTATACTTAGTTTCCTGTGGAATCTCCACACTGAATTCCGGAGGGGCTGCACAATTCTGCTTCCCCACCAACGGTGAATAGGCATTCCTCTTTCTCCGCATCTTCTTCAGCACTGTAGTTTTCTGTTTGTTTGTTTTTAAACGGTTTTATTCATAAACCATACAATCCATCCTGGTATAATCACATAGTTTATGCATTTACCATCACAATCTATTTGAGAACATTTCCATTTCTTCTGAGAAGAAAGAAGAAGAGAAAAAGCAATCCCTTACCCCTCCCTTATATCCCCCTCTTACTGACATTTAGCTTTGGCATAGGGTCTTTCTTACAATTAATGAAAGAATATTACAATGTTACTGATAACTATAGATCCTAATTTGCATTAATTGTATTTGTCCATATTCCATCCCATTTTTAGCACCTTGTAATACATACATTTGTTCTTGTTCATGTAAAAACTTTCTTACATTTGTACAGGTAACCACCATCTTTGCTCACTCTAGGTTTCACTAAGTTATACAGTCCCGGTTTTTATCCTCTAGCTTGCCTTCTGGTGACATACATGCCCCTAGCCTTCCTCTTTCAACCATATTCACACTCAGCCTTGTTCATTATACTTAAAGCATTGTGCTACCATCACACAGTATTGTGCTATCCATTTTTGAACCTTTACAATCAACCTTGTTATACATTCTGTACTCCTTAAGCATCAAATGCCCAATCCCCACCCTCTTTCTATCTTCTAATAATCTGTGTTCTCAAATGTAACTCTCAGAGTTTGCTCATTATGGTTCATTCATAAAAGTGAGGCCGTATAGTATTTGCCCTTTTGTTTCTGGCTTATTTTGCACAACATAATGTCCTCCAGATTTAACCACATTGTTGCATGCATCATGACTTTATTCCATCTGACAGCTGCATAATGTTCCATGATATGTATATACCACAGTTTGTTTAAACACTTGTCAGTTGAAGGACATTTGGGCTGTTTCCGTCTATTGGCCACTATGAGTAATGCCACTATAAACATCAGTGTGTAAATATCTGTTCGCAATGCTGCTTTCAATTCTTCCGAGTATATTCCTAGTATTGGGATTGCTGGATCATATTGCAGTTCTATACTTAGCTTCCTTAGGAACCACCAAACTACGTTTCAGAACAGCTGCACCATTCTGCATTCCCACCAACAGTGATTAAGTGTATCTATTTCTCCACATTCTCTCCAGCACTTGTAGTTTTCTGTTTTTCTTTTGTTTTGTTGTTTGTTTTTTTTAATGACCATTCTAGTAGGTATGAGATGGTATCATTGTGGTTTTGATTTGTATTTCCCTAATAGCAAGTGAAGTTGAGCATCTTTTCATATGCTTTTGAGCCATTTGTATGTCTTTGGAAAAGTGTCTATCCATGTCTTTTGCCCATTTTTTAAATGGGTTGTTTGTCTTTTTATTGTTGGGTTGTAGGATTTCTTTGTATATTCTGGATATTAAACCCTTATTTGAAATGTGGTTTCCAAATATTGTTTCCCATTTTTACTTGCCTAATAAAGTCCTTTGACATGGAAAAGTATTCAATTTTGAGGAGATCTAAACCTGGTTTCAGTGTATCCTCCTTTTAGTGGCTGTGTTCCATAACGTTCAATCTACTCTGTTGCCTGACTGATTTTATCACTAAAGTTGATGGGAGAAAATGTGATAATATTTGGGAAGGTGTTCAGTAAACTGTGACATACCATACAAATGTGGAATGTTGGTGATACTAATTGGAAGTAGACTAAAGCAAAGTGAAAGAAGTTCTGTTCATCTGCCCATTCTGATGCCCAACTTCCTGTTGATTACTAAGATACCTATCAAATGGATCTTTTAAATTCTACCATACAGTACAGCACTTAGATTCTTTCATATATATGACTATGATACATTTGTAGAAGTCCACTCATTGACAAACTAAATTTTACATGATTCATTTGCATATTACTAATCTGGCAAATACCTAAAAAAATGGTGACTTCATGTCCATGTTAGAATTAATTTTGTCTTCATAATTCTGTGCCAGAATTACTAATTCGGTATATTTTTTCCTTGTTAGTCTGTAAACTCCATCACAATAGGAATTATGTCTGTCATATTTATCCTTTATCCTTAGTTCTAAGCCAGTGCCTTGTACACAGTAGTGGGAAATTCAGTCAGTATATGAATGTTTTGAACAGTTTAATTAGTGAAATCAAAACTAAAATTTCACAACTGTGTCAAAATTATGACTTTCAAGATGTTCAGTGGCCACCATGGAGGCGTGAAGGCAGTGGTATGACATTTAAGATTATGAAAGAAAAACTGTCAGGCAAGAACTTTTTATCCAGCAAAGCTGTCCTTCAAAAGTGCAGGAGCATTTGAAGTATTCACTCACAAACAAGTGCTGAGAGAATTTAAGAAGAGACCTCCTCTGCAAGAAATACTAAAGGGAGTTTTGTTGGCTGGAAAAAAAAAAAAAGACAGGAAAGAGGTCTGGAGAAGGGCACAGAATTGAAGAGCAGTAGTAAAGGCACCTTAAAGGATAAAAAGGGAGGGGGAGGAAAATAGATGTGACAAATAAAAACCAAAGTATAACATGGTTTGGTCAAGTACTGCCTTTACAATAATAACTTTGAATGTGAACAGATGAACTCCTCAATTAAAAGATACAGATTGGGATTACATTGAATCTGTAAATCAATTTGGGTAGAATTGACATCTTGAAATTTAGTCTTTCAGTCCATGAACACAAAATGTCCCTCCATTTATTTAGTCTTCGATTTCTTTTACATTGTTTTGTAGTTTTATGTGTACAAGTCCTTTACATCCTTGGTTAAATTTATTCCTAGATGTTCAGTTCTTTTAGTTACTATGGCAAATGGAATTTTTTTCTTGATTTCCTCCTCAGATTACTCATTAATAGTGTATAGAAACACCACCAATTTTTGCATGTTGATCTGGTAATCCACCACTTTTTTGAATTCATTTATAGGCTCTAGTAACTTTGTTTTAGATTTTGGGGGGACTTTCTATATATAGGATCATGTCATTGGCAAATAGTGAAAATTTTACTCGTCCTTTTCAATTTGGATGCCTTTTATTTATTTTTCTTGCCAACTGCTCTGGCTACAACTTCTAGTACAGTGTTGAATAACAGTGATGACAGTGGGCATCCTTGACTTGTTCCAGATCTTAGAGGGAAAGCTTTCCCTCTTTCACCACTGAGTAAGTACAGTGTTAGCTGTGGGTTTTTCATCTATGTCCTTTATCATGTTGAGGAAGTTTCCTTCTATTCCCATCTTTCAAAGTGTGTTTATTTAGGAAAGATCCTGGATTTTGTCAAATGCCTTTTCTGCATGAATGGAGATCATCATGTGTTTTTCCCTTCATTTTGTTAATGTGTATCACATCAATTGATTTTTCTTAGGTAGAACTACCCTTGCTTATCTGGGATTGAACCCACTTGATCATGGTGTGTAATTCTTTCAATCTGCTGTTGAATTCACTTTGCAAGTATTTTGTTGAGGATTTTGCATCTATATTCATAAGGGAAATTGGTCTGTAATTTTCTCCTTTTTTAATGCAATTTTATTCAGATATATTCGTACACCATACTATCCATCCTGTAATTTTCTTTTCTTACAGCTTTATCTTGCTTTGGCATTAGGTCAATGTTGGCCTCATAGAGTGAGTTAAGTAGTGTTCTCTCCTCTTCAGTTTTTTTGTTTTGTTTTGTTTTGTTTTTGGAATGAGTTTGAGCACAGTTAGTATTAATTCTTCTTGGAATGATTTCTGGAATTCACCTGTGAAGCCTTCTTGTCTTTGGCTTTTCTTTGTTGAGAGGTTTTTGATGACTGATTCAATCTTTTTACTTGTAATTGGTCTGTTGAGGTCTTCTGTTTGTTCTCGAGTTAGTGTAGATTGTTCTTCTGTTTCTAGGAACTTGTCCATTTTATTTAGGTTGTCTAATTTGTTGGCATCCGGTTATTCATAGTATCTTCTTATGATATGTTTTGTTTCTTTGAGGGCAGTAGTAATGTCCCCCCTCTCATTTCTGGTTTTGTTTTTTTTTTTTTTTTTAATCTATGTCTTCTCTCTCTTTGTTCTTTGTCAGTCTTGCTAAGGGTTTGTCAATTTTATTGACCTTTTCAGAGAACTTTTTGTTCTGTTCTCTCTATTGGTTTTTTATTATCAATTTCACTTTTTTCTGCTTTAATCTTTGTTGTTTCTTTCCTTCTGCTTGCTTTGGGATTAGTTTGCTGTTCTTTTTTTTTTTTTAACTTCCTCCTGGTGTGCAATTAGATCTTTGATTTTAGGTCTGTCTTCTTTTTTTAATGTAAGCCTTTAGGGCCATAAATTGTCCCCTCAGGACTCTCTTCACTGCATCCCCTAAGTTTTGATAGGTTGTGTTCTCGTTTTCATTCATCTCAAGATATTTACTGATTTCCCTTGCATTTTCTTCTTTGACTGACTGATTGAGAGTGTGTTACTTGTATTTTCTTATTTGACCCACTGATTGTTTGAGAGCATGTTATTTAACTTCCTTATATTTGTGGGTGTTCTAGTTTGCTAATGCTGCCAGAATGCAAAATACCAGAAAAAGATTGGCTTTTATAAAGGGGGTTTATTTGGTTACAAAGTTACAGTCTTAAGGCCATAAAGTGTCCAAGGTGAGGCATCAACAATAGGGTACCTTCACAGAAGAATGGCCAATGGCGTCTGGAACACCTCTGTTGTCTGGGAAGGCATATGGCTGGTGTCTTCTTCCTTGGCTCCCAGGTTGTGTTTCAATATGGCTTTCTCTGAGAATGATTCTCTCTAGGCGTCTGGGGGTATTCTCTTAGTTTCTCTGGAGCAAACTCTGTTATAGCAAAAGTACTTTTGAAGGCCGGCTTCAAAGTGTGTCCCTCAGCTGAAGCTCTGAGTTCCTTCTGTTTGTCAGCTGTTTTATATGGCTCCAGTGGTTTAATTCAGACCCACCCTGAATGGGTGGGGTAACATCTCCATGGAAATTATCCAATCAAAAGTCTCACCCACAGTTGATTGAGTCATATCTCCATGGAAACAATCAAAGGATTCCAACGTAATCAACACTAATGCATCTGCCCCCACAAGATTGCATCAAAGAACATGGCGTTTTGGGGGACATAATACGTCCAAACCAGCACAGTGGGTTTTCCAGTTCTCTACCTACTATTGTTTTCCAGCTTCATTCCATTATGCTCAAAGAAGATGCTATGTATAATTTCAGTCTTTTTAAATTTATTGAGACATTTTTTGTGACCTAATATGTGGTCTATCCTGGAGAATGATAAATGTGCACTTGAGGAGAATGTATATATTTTGTTTTGTTCCGTATGTATCTGTTAGGTCTAGTTCAGTTATCATATTATTTAAGCTCTCTGTTTCCTTATTGTTCTTCTGACCAGATGATCTATCTCTTGATGAGAGTGGTGTATTTAAGTCTCCAACTATTGTAGAGGTGTCTATTTGTTTTAGTTCGCTATAGCTGAAACAAAACACAATATACAAGAAATGGGTTGGCTTTTGCAGTGGGATTTATAAACTTACAAGTTTACAGTACTGAAGCCATGAAAATGTCCAAATCAAGGCCTCAGCAGACAGTGCTTTCTCCCCGAAGACTTCAGCTCCTCTGTCACATGGCGATGTCTGCTGGTCTCTCCCTTTTCTCCCGGGTTTTGTTGCTTCTGGCTTCAGTGGCTTCCTCTCTGTTTTCTTTAGTTTCTCTGTTTTTTTTCCTGTGTCCTCTCTCAGCCTCTCTGGCTTTTCTCTCTGAGCTTCTCTGGTTTTTTTCTGTGTCTTCTCTCTCTCATTTATCCTCTTATAAAGGACTCCAGTGAAAGGATCAAGACCCCCTTGAATGAGGTGGGTCACATCTCGAATTAAGATCCTACTAACAGTGGGTCCACATCCACAAGAATGGGTTAGCATTAAGCAGATGATCCTTTCTGGTACACAAACAGCTTCAAGCAATGACTATTTCTCCCTTCAGTTTTACCAGTGTTTCCCTCATGTATTTGGTGCACCCTGGTTAGGTACATAAATATTTATGATTTTTGTTTCTTCTTGATAGATTGCCCCTTTTATTAATATATAGTGTCCTTCTTTGTCTCTCATAACAGCTTTTGACTTAAAGTCTGTTTTCTCTGATACTAGTGTAGCTACCCCAACCTCTTTTTTTGGTTACTGTTTACATGGAATATCTTTTTCCAGCCTTTCATTTTCAACTTATTTGTGTCTTTGGTTCTAAGGTGAATCTCTTGTAAACAGCATATTTAGTTGAATCTTACTTTTTATCCTTCTGCAAATCCGTGTCTTCTGATTGGGGAGTTTAATGCATTAACATTCCATGTTATTACTGTGATGGCAGTACTTAATTCAGCCACTTTGTTCTTTGGATTTTTTTCATTGTTTTTTACTTATTTTTTATTTTAATACAATTTTCTTGAGATATATTCACACAACATAGAAACCATCTGAAGTTTGGTTTTTATATGTCTCATACACACACACACACACACGTGTGTGTGTGTGTGTGTGTGTGTGTGTGTATTTCGTCTCTCTTTTCCTAAACTGCAACCTACTTTTCTGTATAGGTTATCTTTTGTGACGTATTTGACAGATCCGTTTCCAATTTCTGTTTTCTGTGTATTTTTTTAAATGCTTTCCTTGTGATTACCCTGGAGTTTATATTGCACAACCTACATCTACAACCTAGTAATTTGAAGAGATATCAATTTAGCTTCAATTGTGTACATATTCTCTGTCTTCACACTACTCTAGTCACTCTTTCCTCTCTTTTCTTTTTAACCTGCAGAACTCCCTTTAGTTATCCTTGTAAGGCAGGCCTTTTGTTGACAAACTGTCAATTTCTCTTTATCTGTGAATATTTTAAACTCTCCCTCATTTTTGAAGGACAGTTTTTCTTGATAAAGAATTTTTGGCTGGCAGTTTTTGTCTTTCAGTACTTTAAATTTATCATACCTTTGTCTTCTTACCTCCCTGGTTTCTAATGAAAAATTAGAACTTAGTCTTATTGAGGATCCCTTATATGTGATGAGTCACTTTTCTGTTGCTGCTTTCAGAATTCTTTATCTTTGGCATTTGACATTCTGAATAGTATGTGTCTTGGTGTAGGTCTATTAGAATATATTTTCTTTGGAGTATGTTGTACTTCTTAGCCGTATATATTTATGTCTTTCATAAAAGCTGAGAAATTTTTGGCCATTATTTCCTCAAATATTTTTTCTGTACCTTTTCCCTTCTCTTCTTCTGGGACACCCATTGTGCATATGTTTGTATGCTACATGCTGTCACTCAAATCCCTAAGAAACTGCACATTTTCTTCTATTCTTTTCTCTATCTGTTCTTCTGACTGTATGATTTTGATTGCTCTATCTTCTAGTTCATTGATTCTTTCTTCTGCTTGTTCAAATCTGTTGTTGTATGCCTCTAGTGTATTTTTAGTCTTCATTAACACTCATAATTTATGTTTCTTTTTATACTTTCACATTCTTCTTTATGCCTACACATTGTCTTCTTACTATCCTGTATCTCTTTATGCATATTTTCCTTCATCTCCTTGAATTGGTTAGGAGATTTGTTTGAACTTCTTTGATAAGTTGTTCCAAATTATGTGTTTTTTCTTAAGTTTTGTTTCCTTGACTGAACCATATCTTCCTGTTTTTTGTTGTGGCTTGTAATTTTTTGCTAATGTCTAGGCAGCTGATTATTTTGATGAGGTAATTGTGAAGCTCAGTTTCTCTCTCTTGTCTAGGGTTTTATTGCTGATTGGGTTTGTGTTAAAGCTCTTCTTTGTGCTTGGTCCAACTTAATCTGGACCTTTAGAATAGCCTGGGTTTAACTGATCAGATTTTCTCAACTCTTTTTCATCTGATTCTTTTATTACAATTTTTATGATTGCACTTTCTGTGCAATTGTTTCACCTCCAGAAGGCTTCTTTTCCTCTGTTTCTTCTCCAGGAATCTTGATCTCTCTTGATTGTTTTTGTGCGGAACTTCCTCCCCAGTCCTGTGATTTGTTTAACTTCTCTCCCTCATATAGTACCCCCTTTTCCTTAGACTTTTTAGTTCTGGGATCCGTCCTGTTTTATAGAAGTTCAGTTCTTCCCCTCCCCTACCCCACCCCCTGTTTTTTTCCTGTGAGGCTTTTCTGCCTCCAGTTTCTTCCCCATGAGAGTATCCTGCCCAAGGGACTGAGATGGGGTCAATCCAGAAAGGTGGGTCAATCCAGAAAAGTCTGTTTTTCCTTTTGGTAGTCCAGCTAACAGAAACTGCATTAAGTGCACACACCTCTTGCCAACAGATCTGCCATGGTCTCCTTTTTTCCCCCCCTTAAAGAGCACTTTTATATGTGGTTCTCCTCAGTCCCTTGTGTTTGCCCTGGGTCTCTGTCGACTTAGGTCCCTGTGCCTAGATATATATCAGGTTTCCAGCTTGCTCCTGTGAGCGGCTCTATAGTCTGCATCCACAGCTGAAGTGACCCGGGACATGCTACCTCTTTGCAACTCCCAAGTTGTGGGGGGACCAAGTGAGGGCAGATCTTGGAAGAATATCTTCTGTGTGATCTTGGTGATTCCTTTTCTTTTTCTTTGATTCAGCGTTGGTGGATTCCTTCTCCAGTCTCTGTCATATTCCAGAGTTCCAGGCCAGTGAAATTTGTCCTTTTATTATCTGTTTCTGAGGGGAGACTTTTCCAGGGAATGCCTGCATCACCATGTTGATGACATTACAAATAATAAAAAGGCATGATTCTTTTTAAGAGGTTCATATTTATTATTCCATCAAATAGCTATACCATGACTGGGACTTTGCTTACTTTCCATTTTTCCTAATAAATAATACCTGTGAAGAACATTTGGTGGACGTAGCTTACTTTGTTCTTTTAAATGCCTAGGAATGTGGAAAATCTGGGTCAAAATATATGAATTTTTCTGATTTGTAGATACATCTTGTTAGTTTGCTTTTCCAAAGAATTGTGAGAATGGAGTTTATTTTGATTTGCTATTTTTATTTATTGGAGGTTGAGTTGAATGTCATTCAGTTTTGTTTGTATACCAAAGTATACATTATGATTTTTAAAGTAAATTCATTGTAATTTTTAAGAAATCTTTCTTTTGCCAGAAAATTATTGGATTTCAAAATTTAACTTTTATTATTGGTTTACTTGGAAATGAAAATGGCATCTTTGAGTTTGGGTCACTTGTTCTTAAGACTTTTAGTGCTTCTTTAGGGCTATATAATTAATAATTTATATGTTAGAGAATACTGATACATACATATAATGAGCTTATTTAAAGTACTATATTGAAGACTTTGGTTCTTTTTTTTTAATTTTACAGTAAAGCAAAAGAGAATGAAAGAAGTAGACAATCTTGAAAGTATAAATGAAGAATGGTAAGTTAATTAAAGTGGGTCAATTTTTTTGTTATTAATGCCTTCATTGTTACCTTTCTCTATTTGTATTGTAGATCACTGAGGTAGTAAAATAAACTTTCATTATGCACAGTTACCTCAGTAAATGCCTGATAGTAGTATATTTTAAAGTATTTTTTTACCCCAGCTACATTGAGCATATTTTAGTGAGATTACTAAGTCTTTGCTATTAATAAAATTGTCTTAAGTTTCTGTCTTTTCACTTGTTATTTTTGTTATATAAGTGTGAAATTCAAGTAACTTAATTTTCTTGGTCTTTTGTGCATAGTGGAAATATAATGGCTTTTACTACCTCTCTGACTTTTGGGCTCCTTAAGTAAACTCTTTGTCCCATAATATTTCATCTGTATGATGGAGGTATAAATACCTACCTGAAAGATACCTGTATGAATTATAGGTATAAACCACTTGGCCTAGTATTAGCACAGAGTGCACACAGTAAATAGATACAGAGTCTGTGGTTCTTATCAATATAGGATATTTTATTCTCACTTATCTGAGGAGAAATATCTATTTCTATAATATGCTCTTTGTTTAAATGCTTACTGAGGTAAATTTCTTTCATTCATGGTCCATTTAAGTAGAAAAACAGCTATATACTTCACATTGTTTTCCCTTTACAGTTTTGTCATGTATGCAGAGTAGTATAGAGGAAAGAAATGGAATGTGGAATCATGAGGTGAAGTTTGAGTCTCCTTTGTGCCATTTTCTAACCCTTTCTAATCGCCAGCCTCCATTTTTGTGTATTTTAAATGAGCATAATGATAATACCAACCTTATGCAGTTATTGAGAGTAACGTATGTGAAAATGCATTTGTAAATGCTTACAAATGTTATTTTTTCACTAGGGTATTTTTTGTTTTATATATACTTAATAAAATATCTGATGCTAACTATATAATGGATTGTGAGTTTGCATCAGGGGTTCCAAAGGCCACTTCCAGGTTCAGTGATTCACTAAGAGGACTTACAGGACTGAGCTCATAATTGTATGCACAGCTGTGATTTATTATAGCTAAAGGATACAAAGCAAAATCAGCAAAGGGAAAAGGCTCATAGGGAGAAGTCTGGAAGAAACCAGGTACATGCTTCCAAGAGTCTTGTCCCAGCGGAGTCCCACAGGACACCCTTATTCTCCTAGCACCTCGTCACGACACATGTGAAATGAAATGTTGTCTGCCAGGGAGAGACCCCAGTGCCCAGGGTTTTTACTGGGGGCTCCTCATTCAGAAACCCTTTGCCTAGCACATATAAAAATTCCAGACTCTCAGAAGGATAGCAGGTGTTCAGTATAAACTATTGTTAGGCACACTGAGCCATTCTCATCAGTTACACTGGTGGGAACCGTCCCGAAATTCAAATTCCCAGATGTCATTCAAAGGCCAGTTTTGTAAGCAGTCCTTTCAATGCTAAGTAGTCAGGCTGCTGTGGTAACTCTTTTCTGCTCAGAGATAAATTAAATACTGATTTAAAGAATAGAATTAACTAAGAACAGAACACTAATTTTTTTCTTATTACAGATTTTTGAGATATAATTCAAAAACCATCCAATTCACCCATTAAAGTGTTCAATTCAGTGGTGTTTAGTATATTCGGAGTTATGCGCCCATCACCATTATCTAATTCCAGAGCATTTTCATCATCCCAAAGAGATACTCCGTTCCCATTAGCAGTCACTCCCACACCTCTCTCCCTCTAGCTGCTGGTGAGCACTAATCTACCCTCTGTCTCTGTGGATTTGTCTGTTCTGGACATTTCCTGTAAATGGAATCATACAATGAGTGACCTTTTATATTTGGCTTCTTTAACATAATGTTTTAATGTTAATCCAGGTTGTATATGTACCATTACTTAAATATTTAGTAAGGTGTCTACAGAAAAATATTGGTAATAGAGTTGGTAATTTTTTTTGTAATGAAAATGAATTTTGTTAGAAACAAAGAGGTCCAGTAAAAAGTAAAAGAAGACTGATCCCCTAAATATTTCATTGTTCAAAGATTATGAATGTAGATTGTACATTTAAAAATGGTTAAAATAGCAAATTTTATGCTATATATATGTTACCACAATAATTTGTTTTTAAGAGTGAAGGGAAAAAAGACGACCATAAAATGGTGAAGTCCCATGTTTACCATATGTACTACCAAAGCATGTACAGGTCCAAATCCTTTACCTGTTTGGACGTTAACTAGCTAATAACCTTATTTATTCAGAGAACAGTAAAAATCAGAAAGTGAGCAAAAGAGACTACACTGTAGCCAAGATAAATGTTTCAAAGTTCCAAACCTAAGCTTTGTGTACTTTCATTTATTGGAAGAGCTCCTGGGACCTTAAGACTATTTACTTAGTCATAACAATTTTGGTAATCTGGTTTCCAAAATATGAGCAGGAATATTGATATTTGCATCTAAAATGTTAGTGACAAGTAAGGGAAAAGATGGAGACTAGTAAAAGCAGGTGAAATAATAAAGTTTTATGTATAGACTTTGTATTCAGCAGGTCCTCATACCTCAACATGCCCCTGGGATTTTGTAGTATGACAGCTTAATATAATAAAAGTTAAAGAGGATCTCTGAATTATCAAGGGAATGTTAAATTATATTTTGCATACTTTCCCACTCCTTTCCTGTTTGTCTTGGAATACCTTTCCTACCATTTTTCTCCTGTCCATCTAGAGATTCTTATGCATTTTTCATAACTGAAATGCACTACCACCTGCTTAGTGGATTCAAATCCCCAAGTAGATTACATCATTTTTTTCTTGAATTGTATTTTGTTTCTTTTATTGTACTTATCATTTTCTTTTGTAACTGTTTGTTATTGTATGTCTGTTTACACTGTACTCTAAACCTCTCATAAACTATTTCTTTTTTTGTTTTGTTTGATTTCTCCTAGCATATAGCAGATACTCATTAAATATTTGAATGACTTGAATTAACAATAATAAAATATAATAGAATTTACATACCAAATAGATAACATAAAGGAATAAAACTTAGCTACTCTGGCAACTCAGCTTTTCAGATTAGTTCATTTCCTGAAATTGTGGATGCTCAGCTTTATTGGTAGTGTACTTAGTAATTAAACACCACCTGCTTTCTGAACAGAAGAAACAAACACCATAAAGCATAAAATGGTTATAATGATACTAGTATCTAACACTTGAGAACTTACCATGTACCAGACACCATGTATGGGGCTTATCTATATTTTAATTTAATCTTCACAACAACCATGTGAGGTAGGTGGAAGTATCCACACAAAAGAGGAAACCAAATCACAGAAGGGTTAAGTTTGTTACCCAAAGTCAGAGTGACTCTGAAGGCACCTAGATGCATATACCAAAGCCTGGGCTTTTAGACACTCTACTCTACTGCTACCCAGCTATACTGATTAAAGAGAGAGGGAAATCATTAGTATTGTAAGAAATTATCTTACAGTGTGATATTTTTGTAAAAGAGGTATCATGTGATTGAGTCAGAAGAAGATATAGTGTGAATACCTTGCGATCATATGAAGTGTCTTAAGAGTACATATGGAGAGAATTGCCTAGGGGAGTGTGTACCTAAGTTAAAGCATTATCCTTTGCATCAGCATTTTAATAACAATATAGTTACGGCTATTTTGAGAGAGAATCTAAAATGATGATTAAGAGCACAGGCATTGCTATTCTGAGTTCAGTTATCAGTTCTGCCTCATCATTTTGTGACCTTGAACAAATTTCTTAAGCTTTTTGAAAAATATATTAAATGAAGATAAAAATAATGCCTACCTTTTAGGGTCCTTGTGAGGACTGAGCAGTTAGCTCATAGAAAGTACTTAGAAAAGTTTCTAACATATATTAATATTAAGTACTCAGTAAATTTTAGCTTTTTTTAACAGAGGCTCCATAGCATATTGTGGTCAGGAGCACCAGTGTGCGAGACACATTTAGCAGGGTTTGAATCCCTTTTCTACCTTGGGCAACTTAAATTCTCCATGGCTCATTTTCCTCATCAGTAAAATGGAAATAATACAAGTCTCTACCTTACAGTTCCTGGCACAGTGTAAGAGCTATAAAAGTTATTATTATTTTTATTGTTATTTATAGAGTCTGAGGAATTATAATTCAGAACTTTAACAACTTTTCTAAATGAATCTTCAGAAAAGATCAGCCAGAAACTATATTTTTTCTCAAAAGAAGTCTTATGTAATATTTCTTGAATGCTAAAAAGTATATATAAAAATAAAAACTAATAAACTACTGCAAATAAAATCTTCAGTGGGAATTCTCATTCTTATTGTGAAAAGGAACAAAAGTATGATTGTTCCTAGGTGCATTATCACTTTTAGTTTCAAGTGTTTTCACTGTTTCTAGAAAGTACATGGTAACTCATTTTAAAGTCATTTTGAGCGCTTTCATAAAAAGAACACTATTTTTTAGAAAGCTGCACCAGTATTCTTAACCCAGGGGGATTTTGCCCCACAGGGGACATTTAGTAATGTCTAGAGAAATTCTTGGTTTTTGTAGCTGGGGATGGTAGTGTATGCTGCTAGCAAAAACTGGGTAGAGGTCAGGGATACTACTAAACATCTTACAATGCAGAGGACAGCTCCTCATGATAAATAATTATCCGGCCCCAAATGTCAAAGTGCTATGTTTGAGAAGCATTGCTCCAGAAAGGTCAATGACTCCCCTACCTAGAAGAGAACCTGAACTACAGACATGGAGCTAGTATCTTGGTTCAGGATCCCTAAATATTGAAAATTTTTGAGAGAATTACTAGTAAATGATACTTTTTCTTTTCTTTTTTTTTCTTTTCCATGTGTGTGTGTGTGTGTGTGTGTGTGTGTGTAGGGTTTATGAAACAGGTTCTGACAACCAACCTCTTAGTGACAACCAGCAAACAGATTGTGAATATTTTGTTGACAGCCTTTTTGAGGAAGCACAGAAGACTGGTGCCAAATGCTTGTCACCCACTGAAGAAAAGAAACAGGTAAATGTCCATTACATTTTTCTGTTTTAGTGATTCTCAAAGTATGTTCCGTTTAGAGGGTCCATGAAGTCAAAACAATTGTTACAAATGTTACTTTCCCTTTTCAATTTGTTGATTTTCTCTGGATGTTGCAAAAGCAAAGATAGGTAAAATGACTGGTGTGTTAGCAGGAATCAAGGTAGTGACACCAAACCTTACTAGTAGTTTTTGTATTCTTTGCTGCCTCACAGTTGGAGTGGTTTAAAAAAAAAAAAACTAGTTTCAACTAAGAATGTCCTTGATGAAACAGGAAAATTTATTATTTTTATTAAATCTGAACCTTTGAATATATATCTTATTAATTTTCTGTGTGACAAAATAAATACGCATAAAGCTCTTATACAGCATATAGAAATTCAATGGTTATTGTAAGGAAAAGTGTGATTTTTGAGATGCAAACTGAACTACCTACTTTTTTCATGGCACTTTGTTTTTATGTGAAAGAATGCTTTAAACACAACCTATGGTTATACAGACTTAGGTCTTCATGGGCACTTTCTCAAAAATTAACAAAATGAGCCTGCCACTTCAAAGAAAACAACTTACATTTTTATTGCCAATGATAAAATTCAATTTTATCATCCTTATTTAGCAAAAATAAGGATTTTAGAAAACTGCCACCATGAGCTTGACAGCTTCCCCAATCTTAAGAACTTTCTGATGAGGTCAGTTGTGAAAGTAATGAATATAATTTTTAAGATATCGCATAATGAAATGTATTAACATTTGGAAGATTTGCATAACTCAGGAGAACCAAATGTCCAGATGACCAATCCATGATGTTATTAAATCACTCATAGGTGAAAGGACCAGTCAGATATACAGAAGAATTTTAATGTAATGGAGCATTACAAGTTCATTGATATGGTTTCAGATTTCACATTCTGATTCTTTTTTTTTTTTAAGATGAAAAAGAGGGTTTATTTACACTTGTGGGAGACAGTGGGGCGGGGGGGGGGGGGGAGCTTGCCCAAATCAGCCTCCCTGAAGTATTTCTTCAGTTGGTTTTTATGCAGGTTCAGAGACAGAGATAATTATTTAATTAGTATGCAACAAGAGTGATAGACAAAAGGCTTATCTGTATCTGGGAGGTTTGGGAGTAATCTCCCCAAAGTGATTCTTTAATTGGCTAAACCCATTAGAGACAAAGAGAGCTAATCTTTTTAGTTAACATGTAACAGGTTTGAAAAACTTCAGTAATGTAGATATTTCCTGTTTTCTTCAGGAACTAGGTAACATCTGGAAAAGGTGCCTCCAGGTGTATAGGGAGATCGATGCAAAGGCTTGATTCATACCTGGGAGGTCTAGGGACCATAAATGAATGCTTATTCAAATCTGGGTGCAGACTTTTCATTCACATACTGCTTCAGACTTTACATTTACATATTGCTCCTTTATGAGAATAAGAGCTTCCATTATAGCCTGTTTCCAGCTTTGAAGGTTTCATTTTAAGGCTACTTTACAATTTCCTGCTTGTTTATAGTTTTAAGATTATATTTAAAAAGTCACTGTTAGACCGTCACCAAAATTAATTTTTGAATGCACAACTATATAATAGTACTGTGAACAATTGACTGTATGCTTTGTATTACTGCATGGTATGTAGTATGTGAATATATCTCAATAAAATTGAATTTTAAAAAAAGTCACTGTTAGAATGTCCCCCTTGAAACAATATTCATTTCCAATCTTGGAAATTAGGCTGTTGTTCGTTCTGGCTACTTCAGGCTGAAATTGGAGTGAAGTAATCAAGGGGTCATCTGGTGGAATTTCTGACTCATAACTTGTAGAGATTGTTTATTTCCTTCAGGGCAGAGCGGATCATTTTTAGCCAGAGTTCTGGAAGATGAAAAGGGTTTGGAACATGTTTGAGTTAAATATAATTTGAGTACATAGAGTCAAAAGGCATTTAACTAGAACAAGAATAGATATAGCTATTAAGAAGATTACAAGCACAGTTTGAAGAATCTGTAACCGTGACCCTATTTCTGAAGGTAGCCAACTGAATAAATTAGAGAAATTAGAATTATTGACTGGTGTACTCATAGCTAGAACTTGATTATTTAGGTGTTCTAAGTGAGAAGAGATGTTATCAGATTTATCAGGAATGTAGGTACAGTATTTTATTTGACTACAGCACAGGTTCCTCATGAAGCAGTGAGGATATTTAAGGTTATTTTATTCTGTAATACTACTTTGTATATTAAAGCTATTTTTGCATTTAATGAGAGTTATACTATGATAGTTATTATTTAATGTATATAATATTGGCAGTTACATTTTTTAACTCTATAGATGGGACAAATGTAGCTACGTGATTATTAGATTTATTGGGTTCCGTTAGAGGTGATTTAATATATTTTAGGTCTTAGATTCCTGTTGGTTTTATACCAATTATTAGCTAATAAAGCAGTGGTTTGTTTATAGTTTCCAGAGAGTAAGTGTCCTATTTTGTCTATCAAGGAAGTGATGTGTAGCAAGAAACAATTTTTTGTTCCTACCAAAGTGCAGCCTCTTGGCTCAGTCCCTTATATTGTGGGTAAGCTAAACCATTTTATTCTAGAATTGAATATGTTCAATTTGTATTCTTTCAGTAATGTTTCTCCCTTTTTAAAATTAACTGATAGGAGTAACATAGCACCATTTCACTAGTAATGGTGACAGAGGAAACAACACAATGTTCTGGCTGGGTTAAATTTACTAGCCTGTAACAAGATCATTTCTGGTGATATTTTTGGTGCTTAACACACTGTATTTTTTTGCATCTTAATTATTAATGACTTGAGAACTATTTCATCTGTCCCTTAAAAAGGGATATCCACTGTGGCAATCTAGAAACACTATAGATAGGCTGCTGGATACAAATCCAGCAGTTAAGACTGGTTTATAGAAGCAGAATATGAATAGACCCTTCGCAAAGAGAGATAACTTTGGCAAGTTGCTATTAAAGGGCACATTAAGGTTATAGAAAAAAGGATACCAAAGAACATCATAACTAATTTGACTAGAAAGCTTTTTAAACAAATATTTTAGGCCATCCAGAGATTCACAAGTATGCTGATGTTTTGAATTATTAGGAGGATATACTGTCACCGTGGTTTTTCATCTAGTAGGAGGTGTGTCTCCACCCTGGAACAGTTGCAGCTTGACTCTGGTGTGGTGAATTCCAGGGCTTTATTCCCTGCAACTTGAGAAAAGAATGAGTAACAAGTAACACTAGATAAGGCCTAACCCATTTAGGATTTACTTGAACCTGGGGATGCTGGTCCTTTCAGGTGCAGATCCAGACTTGATCTCTAGGCTGGTAATGGTGTCAGGGGGTACAGCAAACTGGAGTCCTTGATGCCCAGGGCAAGAAAGTCTTTTGTCCAACTCGCAGAGAAAAGTCTCTCTATTGGCCAGCCGTAGAGTTGAGACTTGGGAATGTCTTACCTTGGGGGTCCAGGAATCCACTGAGCATGTCATTCGGACGTTGTGCCCCACATTGGGCTCCAAAACTGTCCACATTCAGATTCTTAAATGACTCTTGAGAAACTACCATTTGTTGAATTTTTGGCATAGAATCAAAGAATATCCACAGTTATCCGAAAAGGCTATTTAAATGCTTATTATTTGAACTACATATCTCTGTGGGGCTAGATTTTCGTAATATGCTTCAATGAAACCAACACATTGCAACAGATTCAAAATAGAAGCAGATATGAGAATCCAGCTAACTTTTTAAAGTTAGATATTAAAGATATTTGCAAAAGGTATCAAACAGTGCTACTTTTCTCACTTTTTAAACAAGAAAACTCATAATTTTTTCATAAAAATAAGTGATTTATAGTAGCACTTAATGGGTGTGCTGGTTCATATCTTTTATGTACCCCATAGAAGACTGTGTTCTTTTAATCCACTCTTGTGGGGGCAGACCTATTGTGGGTGGGACCTTTTAATTAGGTTGTTTCCATGGAGATGTGACCCCACCCATTCAAGGTGGGTCTTAATTAATTTATTAGAATACCTAAAAGAGTTCAGGAAGAAAGAGCTCAGAGCCAACACAGAACCAGAGATGCTTAGAGAGAAACTGCTCAGAGAGATTTTGGAGACAGCTGATGAAACTAGAACCAAAAGAGAACCCAAGAGATGAAATCCAGAGTTTGCCCAGAGACGCTAAGAAAGGACCCCCAGATGCTTAGAGAGAAATGCCCTGGGAAAAAATAAGGACTGACACACAGGAGCTGAGAGAGAAGCTAAAACAGAAGCCCAGAGGCATTTTGGAGAAAGCAACGGAAACCAGACACTAACCGCAGGAGAGGCCCAGCAGATTCCGGTCATGTGTCTTCCCATGTGACAGCGGAACCCCAGATGCCATTGGCCTTTCTTCAGAGAAGGAAGGTATCGTCCCATTGATGCCCTAATTGGGACATTTTCATGACCTTAGAACTGTAAATTGGTGAACTAATAAACACCTGTTGTAAAAGCCAGTCCATTTCTAGTATTTTGCATTCCAGCAGCTTTAGCAAACCGGAATAATAGGTTTATTATAGTTCTTTAAAATTTTGATTGTGATGAGATAGATAAAACATAAATACATCATTTTATCCATTTCTAGTACACAGTTAAATGGTATTAATTACATGCACAGTGTGTCCAACCATCACCATCATTGCTCTTTTGGTTTGCTAAAGGTGATGAAATGCAATATACCAGAAATAGACTGGCTTTTAGCAATGGGGATTTATTAGCTTGTAAGTTTACAATTCTAAAGCCATGAAAAATGTACAAATTAACACATCAATAGGATGATACCTTCTTTGAAGACCAGTTACCAGCGAGCTTGGGCTCTTCTGTCAGATAGCAAAGCACGTGGCGATGTTTGCTGGTTCTTCTCTCCCGGGTTTTGTTGCTTCAGCTTCTGACTTCTCCATCTGGGTTTTTCTGTAAACTTCTCTGTGTATTTCTATATTTCATCTCTTTTATCCTCTTTAAAAGGACTCCAGTAAACAGGATTAAGACCTACCCTGGGCCGGCATCAACTGAAATCAAAAGTTCCTATCTATAAATAGGTCTGCAACCAAGGGAATGGATTAAAAGAACATGATTCTTTCTAGGGTACATACAGCCTCCAAACTACCACAATTACCAAAATTTTTCCATCACCCTGTAAAGAAATGTCTGTACACATTAAATAGTAACTTTTCCCACCCCTACCCCTGGTACTTTGTTATCTCTATATATGTATTTGTATATTCTAGTTACTTCACATAAGTGATATCATAGAACATTTGTCCTTTTGTGATAGACTTATTTCACTCAATTTGATGTTTTCAAGATTCATCTGTCTTGTAGCATATTTTCAGAACTTCATTCCTTTCTGTGGCTGAGTAATATCCCCAAATTATGGATATACTACATTTCCTTATCCATTCATCTCTTGATAGACACTTGGATTGCCTCCACCTTTTGGCCTTTGTGAATAATACTGCTATAAACATTGGTGTAGAGATACAGGACTGAGTCCTTGCTTTCAGTTCTTTCAGGTTTATATCTAGAAGTGGGATTGCCGGTTCATAGGGTAATTCTGTGTTTAGCTTTCTGAGGAATTGCCAGTCTGTTTCAACAGTGACTGCACCATTTTACATTCTCACCAACAATGCGTGAGTGTTCCTGTTTATTTGCGTCTTTGTCAGCACTGCTTATTTCCCATTTTTGTAATACCCATTCAAATGGGGGTGAAGTGGTATCTCATTGTGGTTTTGACAACCCTAATGGCTAATGATATTGAGTATCTTTTCTTCTGTTTATTGGCTATTTGTATATCTTCTCTGGAGAAATGTCTATTCAAATCATTGCCCATTTTTAAATTAGATTCTTTGTCCTTTTGTTGTTGAGTTGTAGGGTCTCTTTATATATTCTGGATATTAAACCATTATCAGATAGAAGGTTTCCAAATGTTTTCTCACATTCTTTAGGCTATCTTTTCACTTTCTTGATAACATCATTTGATGCACATAAATTTTTAATTTTGA
Organism: Choloepus didactylus; assembly: GCF_015220235.1. Lineage (NCBI taxonomy): Eukaryota > Metazoa > Chordata > Mammalia > Pilosa > Megalonychidae > Choloepus > Choloepus didactylus. The sequence goes on from NC_051326.1 coordinate 12,073,094, forward strand.
AGTTCAATTTATCTATTGTTTTCTTTTGTTGCTTTTCCTTTTGGTATAAAGTCTAAGAATCTATTGCCTAATGCAAGGGCCTAAAGATAATCCTCTTTCTTTTCTTCTAGGAGTTTTATAATTTTAGTTCTTATATTTAATTTTTGTATGTGGTATGACCTAGGGGTCCACTTCACTTTCATTATTCGTGTTTGGAATCGAGTTTTCCCAGCACCTTTTGTTAAAGAGGCCACTCTTTTCCCAGTTGGGTGGACTTGGCACCCTTTTAAAAAGTGAATTGGCCATAGATGTGAGAGTTTATTTCTGAACACTTTACTCTATTCCATTAGTCTACATCTGTCTTTGTCCCAGTACCATACTTTTTTAAAAAAAATTATTACTGTAGCTTAGTAATAAGTTTTGAAATCAGGAATTGAGAGTCCTCCAGCTGTTCCTCCTTTTCAAGGTGGTTTTGGCTTTGTGGGTCCCATTGCTCTTCCATATGAATTTTATGATTGTCTTTGCATTTCTTTGACGAAGGCTGTTGGAATTTTGGTTGGGATTGCATTGAATCTGTATATTGCTTTGGGTAGTATTGACATCTGTACAATATTTACTCTTCCAAGTCATGAACACGGAATACCTTTCCATTTAATTAGATTGTCTTTAATTTCTTTCATCAATGCTTTGTAGTTGTCTGTGTACAATTCCTATACATCCTTGGTTAAATGTACTCCTAGATATTTAATTCTTTTGATTGCTGTTGTAAATGTAATTTTTCTTGATTTCCTTTTTAGATTATTCATTTCTGCTGTATAGAAACACCACTGATTTTTGTGTTAATCTTATAACCCACCACTTGTGCTGAATTCATTTATTACATCTAGTAGTTTTCTGGTAGATCTTTTCATTTGTAAATTGAGAAGGTTTTACATCTTCCTTTCCAATTTTGATGCCTTTATTTCTTTTACTTGCCTGATTGCTCTGGCTAGAACATTTCAATTTACAAATGACATGATCCTATCATATCAAGAAAGGATCTTGATATCCTTTTGTATGTAATTTTATTGAAATAAGTTCACATACCATACAATCATCCAAAGTATAAAACAGTTGTTCATAGTATCACCATATAGTTGTGCATTCAACACCACAATCAATTTTTGAACATTTTTGTTACTCCAAAAAATAGAAATGAGAATAAAAATAACGGTAAAAAGAACACCTCAAACATCCCATACCCCTCCCTTCCATATTATTCTTTTACTTGTTGTCCCCATTTTTCTACTTATTGTTCATACATTGGGTAAAGGGATTGTGAACCGTAAGGTTTTCACATTCACACGGTCACACCATATAAACAATACAGTTATACAATCGCCTTTATTTATTTTTTATCTTCATTTTATTGAGATATATTCACATACCACGCAGTCATACAAAACAAATCGTACTTTCGATTGTTCACAGTACCATTACATAGTTGTACATTCATCACCTAAATCAATCCCTGACACCTTCATTAGCACACACACAAAAATAACAAGAATAATAATTAGAGTAAAAAACAGCAATTGAAGTAAAAAAGAACACTGGGTACCTTTGTCTGTTTGTTTCCTTCCCCTATTTTTCTACTCATCCATCCATAAACTAGACAAAGTGGAGTGTGGTCCTTATGGCTTTCCCAATTCCATTGTCACCCCTCATAAGCTACATTTTTATACAACTGTCTTCGAGATTCATGGGTTCTGGGTTGTAGTTTAATAGTTTCAGGTATCCACCACCAGCTACCCCAATTCTTTAGAACCTAAAAAGGGTTGTCTAAAGTGTGCGTAAGAGTACCCACCAGAGTGACCTCTCGGCTCCTTTTGGAATCTCTCTGCCACTGAAGCTTATTTCATTTCCTTTCACATCCCCCTTTTGGTCAAGAAGATGTTCTCCGTCCCACGATGCCGGGTCTACATTCCTCCCCGGGAGTCATATTCCACGTTGCCAGGGAGATTCACTCCCCTGGGTGTCTGATCCCACGTAGGGGGGAGGGCAGTGATTTCACCTTTCAAGTTGGCTTAGCCAGAGAGAGAGGGCCACATCTGAGCAACAAAGAGGCATTTGGGAGGAGGCTCTTAGGCATAACCATAGGGAGGCCTAGCCTCTCCTTTGCAGCAACTGTCTTCCCAAGGGTAAAACCTATGGTAGAGGGCTCAACCCATCAAACCACCAGTCCCCTATGTCTGTGGTCATGTTAGCAACCATCGAGGTGGGGTAGGTGAATAACCCTGCATTCTCCACAGGCTCCTCAAGGGGCACTACATCTTCTTTTCCTTGTTTTTCTTTTTTTTTTTTTTAACTTTCCCTTCTTTGTTAAATCAACTGTATGAAAAAAAAGTTAAAAAGAAAACAAACATACAATAAAAGAACATTTCAAAGAGACCATAACAAGGGAGTAAGAAAAAGACAACTAACCTAAGATAACTGCTTAACTTCCAACATGTTCCTCCTTTACCCCAAGAAAGTTACATAATATAGCAACATTTCTGTGAACTTGCTCCTACTATATCCATCAGAAATTAACAGACCATAGTCATTCCTGGGCATCCCCAGAACGTTAAATAGCTTATCTGTTCTTGGATTATTGTTCCCCCTTCCTTAATTGCTCTCTATTGCTAGTTCCCCTACATTCTACATTATAAACCATTTGTTTTACATTTTTCAAAGTTCACATTAGTGGTAGCATATAATATTACTCTTTTTGTGCCTGGCTTATTTCGCTCAGCATTATGTCTTCAAGGTTCATCCATGTTGTCATATGTTTCACGAGATCGTTCCTTCTTACTGCCGCGTAGTATTCCATCGTGTGTATATACCACATTTTATTTATCCACTCATCTGTTGAAGGACATTTGGGTTGTTTCCATCTCTTGGCAATTGTGAATAATGCTGCTATGAACATTGGCGTGCAGATATCTGTTCGTGTCCCTGCTTTCCGACCTTCCGGGTATATACCGAGAAGTACAATTGCTGGATCGAATGGTAACTCTATATCTAGTTTTCTAAGGAACTGCCAGACTGACTTCCAGAGTGGCTGAACCATTATACAGTCCCACCAACAATGAATAAGAGTTCCAATTTCTCCACATCCCCTCCAGCATTTGTAGTTTCCTGTTTGTTTAATGGCAGCCATTCTAATCGGTCTTAGATGGTATCTCATTGTGGTCTTAATTTGCATCTCTCTAATAGCTAGTGAAGCTGAACATTTTTTCATGTGTTTCTTGGCCATTTGTATTTCCTCTTCAGAGAACTGTCTTTTCATATCTTTTGCCCATTTTGTAATTTATAATTGGGCTGTCTGTACTATTGTCATTGAGTTGTAGGATTTCTTTATATATGCAAGATATCAGTCTTTTGTCAGATACATGGTTTCCAAAAATTTTTCCCATTGAGTTGGCTGCCTCTTTACCTTTTTGAGAAATTCCTTTGAGGTGCAGAAACTTCTAAGCTTGAGGAGTTCCCATTTATCTATATTTTCTTTTGTTGCTTGTGTAAAGTCTAGGCAGTGGCCGCCTAATACAAGGTCTTGAAGATGTTTTCCTACATTATCTTCTAGGACTTTTATGGTACTTTCTTTTATATTGAGATCTTTGGTCCATTTTGAGTTAATTTTTATGTAGGGGATGAGGTAGAGGTCCTCTTTCATTCTTTTGGATATGGATATCCAACTCTCCCAGCCCCATTTGTTGAAAAGACCATTATGACTCAGTTCAGTGACTTTGGGGGCCTTATCAAAGATCAGTCGGGCATAGATCTGAGGGTCTATCTCTGAATTCTCAATTCGATTCCATTGATCTATATGTCTGTCTTTATGCCAGTACCATGCTGTTTTGGCAACTGCGGCTTTATAATAAGCTTCAAAGTCAGGGAGTGTAAGTCCTCCCACTTCGTTTTTCTTTTTTAGAGTGTCTTTAGCAATTCGAGGCATCTTCCCTTTCCAAATAAATTTGATAACTAGCTTTTCCAAGTCTGCAAAGTAGGTTGTTGGAATTTTGATTGGGATTGCATTGAATCTGTAGATGAGTTTGGGTAGAATTGACATCTTAATGACATTTAGCCTTCCTATCCATGAACATGGAATATTTTTCCATCTTTTAAGGTCCCCTTCTATTTCTTTTAGTAGAGTTATGTAGTTTTCTTTGTATAGGTCTTTTACATCTTTGGTTAAGTTTATTCCTAGGTAATTGATTTTTTTAGTTGCTATTGAAAATGGTATCTTTTTCTTGAGTGTCTCTTCAGTTTGTTCATTTCTAGCATATAGAAACATTACTGACTTATGAGAAATCGTCGATTTCTCAGGGTTTTCTAGATATAAGATCATATCATCTGCAAACAATGACAGTTTTACTTCTTCTTTTCCAATTTGGATGCCTTTTGTTTCTTTGTCTTGCCGGACTGCCCTGGCTAGCACTTCCAGCACAATGTTGAATAACAGTGGTGACAGCGGGCATCCTTGTCTTGTTCCTGATCTTAGAGGGAAGGCTTTCAGTCTCTCACCATTGAGTACTATGCTGGCTGTGGGTTTTTCATATATGCTCTTTATCATGTTGAGGAAGTTTCCTTCAATTCCTACCTTTTGAAGTGTTTTTATCAAAAAGGGATGTTGGATTTTGTCAAATGCTTTTTCAGCATCTATTGAGATGATCAATTGATTTTTCCCTTTTGACTTGTTAATGTGTTGTAATACATTGATTGATTTTCTTATGTTGAACCATCTTTGCATGCCTGGAATTAACCCCACTTGGTCATGGTGTATGATTTTTTTAATGTGTCTTTGGATTCGATTTGCAAGTATTTTGTTGAGGATTTTTGCATCTGTATTCATAAGGAGATTGGCCGGTAGTTTTCCTTTTTTGTAGCATCTTTGCCTGGTTTTGGTATTAGATTGATGTTAGCTTCATAAAATGAGTTAGGTAGTGTTCCATTTTCTTCAATGTTTTGAAAGAGTTTGAGTAAGATTGGTGTCAGTTCTTTCTGGAAAGTTTGGTAGAATTCCCCTGTGAAGCCATCTGGCCCTGGGCATTTATTTGTGGGAAGATTTTTGATGACTGATTGGATCTCTTTGCTTGTGATGGGTTGGTTGAGGTCTTCTATTTCTTCTCTGGTCAGTCTAGGTTGTTCATATGTTTCCAGGAAATTGTCCATTTCTTCTGCATTATCCAGTTTGTTGCCATACAGTTGTTCATAATATCCTCTTATAATTTTTTTAATTTCTTCAGGATCTGCAGTTATGTCACCTTTTTCATTCATTATTTTGTTTATATGGGTCTTCTCTCTTTTTGATTTTGTCAGTCTAGCTAGGGGCTTGTCAATCTTGTTGATCTTCTCAAAGAACCAACTTTTGGTGATATTTATCCTCTCTACTGTTTTTTTGTTCTCTATGTCATTTATTTCTGCTTTAATCCTTGTTATTTCTTTTCTTCTACTTGGTTTAGGATTGGTTTGCTGTTCATTTTCTAGCTTCTTCAGTTGATCCATTAGTTCTTTGATTTTGGCTCTTTCTTCCTTTTTAATATATGCGTTTAGTGGTATAAATTTCCCCCTCAGCACTGGTTTTGCTGCATCCTATAGGTTTTGGTATGTTGTGTTCTCATTTTCATTCGTCTCTATATATTTAGCAATTTTTCTTGCTATTTCTTCGTTAACCCACTGATTGTTTAGGAGTGTGTTGTTTAACCTCCCGGTATTTGTGAATTTTCTAAGTCTCTGATGGTTATTGACTTCTAATTGTATTCCATTGTGGTCAGAGAATGTGCTTTGAATGATTTCAATCTTTTAAATTTATTGAGGCTTGTTTTATGTCCCAGCATATGATCTATTCTGGAGAAAGTTCCATGAGCACTAGAAAAGTATGTGTATCCTGGTGATTTGGGATGTAATGTCCTGTATATGTCTGTTAAATCTAATTCATTTATCAGATTGTTTAGGTTTTCAATTTCCTTATTGGTCTTCTGTCTGGTTGATCTATCTATAGGAGAGAGTGATGTGTTGAAGTCTCCCACAATTATTGTGGAAACATCAATTGCTTTCTTTAGTTTTGCCAGTGTTTCTCGCATGTATTTTGTGGCACCTTGATTGGATGCATAGATGTTTACGATTGTTATTTCTTCTTATTGAATTGCCCCTTTTATTAGTATGTAGTGGTCTTCTTTGTCTCTCAAAACATCCCTGCATTTGAAGTCTATTTTATCTGAGATTAATATTGCTACACCTGCTTTCTTTTGGCTGTAGCTTGCATGAAATATTTTTTTCCATCCTTTCACTTTCAGTTTCTTTGTGTCCCTGTGTCTAAGATGAGCCTCTTGTATGCAACATATTGATGGTTCATTTTTTTTGATCCATTCTGCGAATCTATATCTTTTAATTGGGGAGTTTAATCCATTTACATTCAACGTTATAACCGTGAAGGCATTTCTTGAATCAGCCATCTTATCCTTTGGTTTATGTTTGTCATATTTTTCCCCTCTGTCTATTAATATCCTTTATTGTACCCATACCGAATCTCTTTAGTACTGAACCTTTCTCCAAGTCTCTCTGTCCTTTCTTTGTTTCTCTGTCTGTAGGGCTCCCTTGAGTATCTCCAGTAGGGCAGGTCTCTTGTTAGCAAATTCTCTCAGCATTTGTTTGTCTGTGAAAAATTTAAGCTCTCCCTCAAATTTGAAGAAGAGCTTTGCTGGATAAAGTATTCTTGGCTGGAAATGTTTCTGACTCAGAATTTTAAATATATCGTGCCACTGCCTTCTTGCCTCCATGGTGGCTGCTGAGTAGTCACTACTTAGTCTTATGCTGTTTCCTTTGTATGTGGTGAATTGCTTTTCTCTTGCTGCTTTCAGAACTTGCTCGTTGTCTTCTGTGTTTAACAGTGTGATCAGTATATGTCTCGGAGTGGGTTTATTTGGATTTATTCTATTTGGAGTTCGCTGAGCATTTATGATTTGTGTATTTATGTTGTTTAGAAGATTTGGGAAGTTTTCCCCAACAATTTCTTTGAATATTCTTCCTAGACCTTTACCCTTTTCTTCCCCTTCTGGAACAATGAGTCTTATATTTGGACGTTTCATATTATCTATCATATCCCTGAGGTCCATTTCAATGTTTTCAATTTTTTTCCCCATTCTTTCTTTTATGCTTTCATTTTCCATTCTGTCATCTTCCAGGTCACTGATTCGTTGTTCAACTTCCTCTAGTCTTGTACTATGAGTGTCCAGAATCTTTTTAATTTGGTCAACAGTTTCTTTAATTTCCATAAGATCATCCATTTTTTTATTTAGTCTTCCAGTGTCTTCTTTATGCTCTTCTAGGTTCTTCTTGATATCCTTTGTATCCCGTACTATGGTCTCATTGTTCATCTTTAGTTCTTTGAGTAGCTGCTCTAGGTGCTGTGTCTCTTCTGATCTTTTGATTTGGGTACTTGGGCTTGGGTTATCCATATCGTCTGGTTTTTTCATATGCTTTATAATTTTCTGTTGTTTTTGGCCTCTTGGCATTTGCTGAACTTGATAGAGTTCTTTTAGGATTTGTAGACCAATTGAAGTCCTTATGTCTAATTTATCAGATCTACAGCTTCGTGGAGTATACTTTCTCTAACTAACCAGCAGGTGGCGTCCACGAGCCACCTGTTCTCCACAAGCCAGTTCTCCCCTGCTTAGCCTTTTTGGTGAGTGGGGGAGTGAGTCTTGTGGGGTCTAATTGGTGTACCAAGCTTGCGTGTGTAGTTGGTGTTGCCCGCCCTGTATATGGGGCGTGTTTCTGGGCAGTCAGTGAGGGGGGATGGCTCTAACAATCAAATCTCCCTGGTGATCCTAGAGTTTTAAAGCTGCTGCAATAGTCTAATCCTTCAGTTCAGTCCTGCCACAGTTTGTCTCTGCCACTGACCCACAAGTCCTTGGTATTGGCGTATGGCTCCTGAGACTTACAAGTGGGCCCCTCTTCCAGGCTGTGCACCCCGGGTCCTCTGTTGAGGGATGACTGTGCTATGTCACAGGTGAGTGCCGTCCCCCCAGGGCAGTTCTGGGCTGCTGGGCTGTGTAGGGAGGCTCCCAGTCTGCTGAAATGATGACTGAATGGGACTTTGTTAATTCACACTGGTCCACCTTCCCAAGTCTGGGACAGTCAGCTGAGGTTGCAGGGAAAGCTAATGTCCACGCCCAGTTTTGTGGTGTGTGCCTGTTATTTGAAGCGCTTCCATCACACTGGGTTGTCTGGGGCGGCTCTGGGCTATGGGGCTGGCGATGGGCAGGAGTGTTTCCTGTCCACCAGGATGATGGCTGTGAGCGGACACCCCCCTTTTCTTGGGAAGTTCTGGTGTTTAGTGAATTTTCTCAGCCACTGGATTATTGCGTTTTGTTTCAGAGCTCTCTTAGTTCTGCTCTTGACTTGACCTGCCCAAATTGCAAGTCTTTGAAGCTTTCTGTATTGGGCTTCTTAGAGTAATTGTTTTAGAAAAAGAAAAAGGATTAAAAAAAAGGGCCCTCCTCAGAGATCTAATGGGCTATTGAAATGCTAAGAGACAAAGCACTTAGGGCCATTAAGGAAAGGTCCACAGGGCAGAGAGACCAGCTGTTCTTCGAGATTTGCATATGCGCCTCAGGGCCTGAGCTCTGCCCTTCCCCTTTCTATGTTCACCAGAACTCCAAAAATCCTCCGCTTTCATTTTGGAGTTTTTCGTGTTGTTTTTTTCTATGCCTGTCTCCTCTCTGCTGGGCTGGCTGCTCTCAGATTCTCTGGTGTCTGGTCTCAGTCTATCTATGGTTGGAGTTTGAATCAGTAGAATGAGTTTCTGATAAGGACTGCCACTGCAGTTCTCCCTTCTCCTTCCCGGAGGTGAGAGCCCCTCCTCCCACGGGACTGAGCCTGGCAGGGAGGGGCGCGGGTCCCCTGGCCGCAAAAACTTACAGATTTCGCTGATCTCAGCAGTTCCACGTTTTCATGAGTGTTGTATGAAGTATGCCCAAAGTCAGATTGCTCTGTGGTGTCCAGTCCACGCAGTTCCTGGCTTTCTACCTACTTTCCTGAAGGAGTAACTAAAACATACAGCTCACCAGTCCGCCATCTTGCCCCGCCTCTTACAATCGCCTTTAAGAATCAAGGATACTGGATTGCAGTTCAACAGTTTAAGATATTTCCTTCTAACTGTTCTAATGAACTAAAAACTAAAAAGGGATATCTATATAACACATAAGAGTTATCTCCAGAATGACCTCTCGACTCCATTTGAAATCTCTCAGCCACTGAAACTTTATTTTGTTTCAATTCTCTTCCCTCTTTTGGTCCAGAAGGTATTCTCAGTCATAGGATCCAGGTTCCAGGCTCATCCCCGGGAGTCACGTTCCACATTGCCAGGGAGATTTATACCCCTGAGAGTCACGTCCCACATAATGGGGAGGGCAGGAGTTTACCTGCCAAGTTGGCTTAGAGAGGCCACGTCTTAGCAACAAAAGAGGCCCTCTGGGGAAAACTCTTAGGCACAATTATAAGTAGGATTAGCCTCTCCTTTGCAGTAACAAGCTTCATAAAGTCAAGCCCCAAGATTGAGGGCTCAACGTACTAAGCTGGTGGTTCTCAGTGCTTTTGAGAATATTAGGAATTCTCCAACTGGGGAATTTTAATATTTCAACATTTTTCCACAGTCCCTCAAGGGGAGTTTGCAAATACTTTTTATTCTCTTCCCACATTTCTCTGGGCTATATCAGGGCTTCATGCTAACCTGTACAAACCAACAAGGTCTCACTCCCTAGTCAAGGTTTCATGTAGTTATGGCATTTTAGTAAACGGACCATACAAGTTAAACCGTATAGTGTGCTACAGAAAACTCAGACCTTGCACCATATAACCATCTCTTCCTTTGGTCCCACACAGAAGCCAAAGCTATAAAATACGGTTAATGTCAACTTCTACTCTTCAGTCTGATCCACCCCAATCTCAACCAAGTCCTTTTCATTCATATCTCCATTCAAAGTCTGATCTCCTTTTCAGCCTCTTTAGCAGTTGAGTCATGGGGCGATGCCAACACTCAAAGCTGCCAAACTCTGGCTGTGAGTGCTAAGTGCCAGTCAGACACCCAAAGCTCCAGGGACCAACCGTGTCACACACAAACAACTCAGAATCTCAAAACCTAGAAATCACTGTTAGAATTCATGAATAAATGTGACTTCTGTAAGGACTTACAATCTAGGAACCTCGACATAAGACTTCACCTGATAACTCATACTCCCACATTCAGTTCTGAGTTTACACATAATTTTTAGTCCATATTAGTAAAGCAGTATAATGTTTGTCTTTTCATTTCTGGCTTATTTCACTCAACCCACCATCCTCACGGTGCATTCACTTCGTTGCGTACCTCACAACTTCGTTCCTTCCTGCTGCTGCCTCATGCAAAAACATTCTTATATTTGTATATTTAATCAGACTCATTGACCACTCTAGTTTTCACTGAGTTATACAGTGCCAGTCTTTATCTTCTCTGTTTTCTTCTGGTGTCATACAGACCCCTAACTTTCCTCTTTCAACCACATTCACAGTTATCTTTTTTCTGTGTGCTAACAATATTATGCTACCCATTTCTTGATGTACACAATCAATCCTCTAGAATGTTCTACACTCCTTCAACATCAAATGCCCAATCTCTCCCCTCTTTCTTTCTCCCCTTATTTTTCTAACATGGTTCTGTTACAATTTGGGATTAAATCACTATACGGTATAACTGAATCATGTAGTGTATTATGATTATATTTATTTTCTTTATTATTTTTAAAATTTTGATTGGAATTTTTTTTTTAACTTTGGTTTAAGTCCCTTTGTACCTGTCACTAATTCATCCCCATGACAAAGGGCTTTATCCCTTCCAGGTAGGTTTGAAGCATTAGGTCATCTTACCAATTTAATTTTGTCTGAGGGAAAACTATGGTGAAGCCCTCTCTCTCTCTCCAGTGAACTGATGGCCTCTTAGGCAAGCTATACTGCTGTTGTTCTAGAATCCATGATCGACTACTTTTCATTTTGATTAAACAGATCTTGGGGTAGCTTCATGAAAAAGAGTGTTTGAAAATAGAGTGTGTTGGGAATGGATGGTTTAAAACCAAACAAAGCTGAATTTGCCTTTACTCTGCCTCACACTTGATTGATAGAATGTTGTTCTCATATCTGATATTTTGTATGTGGCATGTTTTTTCTCTCTGCAAGCTATTGAAATCTTCTCTTTTTAACCCTGGTGTTCTGATATTTCATAACAATGGGCCTTGATGTGGGTCCTTTTTCATTCATTCAATACAGAAACTAATGTCTGACCATTCCAGGACATTTTCTTATATTTATTTATTTGTTTATTTTTATATCTTGCTCCCCTCTGTTGTTCCCTCTGGAAATGATTTTATTTAAATGTTGGAACTCTTGGACTAAGCCTCTTAATTTTCTTATTTTTTCCTATTTTCCACCTCTTAGTTGTATTGTTCTATTTTATACAATATTTCTTCAACTTTATATTCAATCCTCTTCATTTCTGGTGTATTTAATTTCCAAAAGCTATTTTGTTCCTTGAGTGTTCTCTCCCCCTCCCTGTTCACACAGCATCTTTTCTCATGTGATTATATTATCATTTTTGGGCTTGTGTTTTTAACTTTCTTCTATTTTCCTTGGAGTCTTTTTTTATGCATTTTTTTGTTTGTTTGTTTTGTTTTTTTCTTGGTTTTTCATGTGACTTGGCAGTTTGGTCATAAGTATAAAAATGGATGATGTGATACAGTGATTAAGAGTAGGGACTCTGGAGCGATGCAAGATGGCAGCCACCATGGGCTCAGACAGTTTATGAAAACCAAACATACAACCTTAAAGTAGAATGTGGACCTGAATTCCCAGAAACACCCCCCTTTGTAATATTTGTAACAAAAATTAATATTCATGGAGTTAATAGTTCTAATGGGGAAGTAGACCCAAGAGGCACATCAGTGTTAGCAAAATGGCAGAATGCATATAGCGTCACAGTTGTCCTGTAAGAACTTCGGCGCCTAATGATGTCTAAAGAAAATACGAAACTCCTTCAGCTGCCTGAAGGACAGTGTTAGGCAATTAATCAAAAAGCAAAACCACAGGTCCTCCCCCCATCCCCATTCCATTATAAGCAGTCTTCATTTTCCATAGTAGTAAACTTTCTAGATATGTCTTGTAGACCTCAAAGTACTAGAAAGGAAGCTCCCTTTCAAAGGCATTTCATTATAAGATACTATAAACTATACTGATTTTTTCTCATTTGAAATATATGAGTTGTGCTGTAACAACAACAAAAAAAGCGGATGGACTCTGGCCCAGACTCCCTGGCTTCAAGCCCCAGCGCCACCATTTACTAATTGTGTGACCTTTGGTCATTTAATTAATCTGTGTTTCTGTTTCCCCATACAGAGATGCTTTTACTATATGCTCTTATTATGATGATTCTTTTCCTTAGCACCTTAAAGGAAGTGTCTGTTACATGTTAGACACTCAATACATATTTGTTGAATAAATAAATGGATGAATGCTGGAGACAAGGGAGGGGTTCTTAGGGTCTAATATTTTGTTATACTGTTTTTCAGTCTATCCTGTGTTCAGTCTTAAGCATCCCTTCTTTCTGCTGTATTCCTCAGTCATTCTAAGTTTCTACAGTGACTTGCCTTACCTCTGTGAATGAATGAATGAATGTTGTTCTTATGAGCTGAACAAGATGTTGAAGGATGAGACAGTAATTAATGATAACAACCTAATACTGGTATTTCATTTTTGAGAGAATAGGCAGTTATTAATTGGTCATTGGTTTTTTTCCCTCCTGTATATTATTTTTTTTTTTTATTTCCCTCTATATCTTTTTTTTTTTTTAATTCAGTTTTATTGAAATATATTCACAAACCATACAGTCATCCATGGTATACAATCAACTGTTCACAGTATATTTTTTTTAAATTAAAATTAAAAATGCTTCCTTTTTTACATAAAGCCAATAACTGCTACTTCTAAATTCAACTGTTTGTGCATCTCTTTATTGTTCAGTGTTATGCCTGTGATGTTAAAGAAAATCCACCTCAAAGCGTCATCTGGTAGTTGCTTCATGTGAGTGAAACATCACACGTGCTCCCCATTTCACACACAGTCAACAAACTGCTCTAGGAAACTGAGTTCACTGAGGCTCCAAAGTAAACCTTTATTTCATGTTCCCCCACACCTGATTGTACCAGTAGCAGCAAAGTTCTGGAGGAGGCACAGTTAATGCCTCTCACAGGTGTCTTGACCTATCGTCATGCTGTTCACAATAACCAAGGATGTTACAATGGAGCCCTAATTTGCACGAGAAGCCAATTAACTGTTCCAGATATTGTACATCTTCCTGAGGACATACCATGATTTCCAAGATGCAAGGTCACGCTATCAGTCTCCCAGCTAGCGCATGGGGAGCTCAGGCACAGGGAGCTGCTTCCTGGATTCCCACTATGTGCTCAAAATAGTGCTTGGCAATATCAGCGTTTACTGTGAGTGTAGGCAATTTTGGGGCAGTCTCCATTACACACTGGGTAGAAATGAAGACTGCCTGACTCAATCTTACTGTAGTTAGTGTATTAGTATCATTAAATGTGGTGAAGAGAATTCTTTCCCATTAGTTAAGCTCAAGGAAGAATATAAAGCATTTGGGTCAATATTATAATCAAATTATGACCAATTCTCCAAGCCAAATAGACAAAAGGAACTGCCAAGGTTAAAGACAGAATAATTCTCTTCATACAGCCTTGTATTGTTTAATGAACTGCACCATTAAAAATCCTAAGCGTAACAGTAATCTTTACAAGCCAACTCATCAAAACAGGCATTTGGCCAATAAGAATTTAATTTCACACCGATAACATACTTTAGACTTCAGATTTATTTAGGGCCATTTGCACATGTTTATAAAATATTTAGTTTCTTCTAGAAGATGACAAGACAGCTCCCCTTCAGTGAGACCCTGGCCTAAGTATATTTGCTTTACTTATATAGCAAGAGGATAACATTAAACACGGAAGCTTTTGATTTGTGGCACTGAATGACGATCTACACAGGGCATCCTTCAAAAGCTACAATTAAGGATCCACCTAGCTTTTCAGCATATTATTTTTAATGTTCAAAGTCATTTCAAATGAAGTCCTCTAATTTTGGAAAGTCTTCTCGACAGAAGGCTTTACCTCAGATGTTCTCTGAGACAGGCAGGGCACTGAATATTTTTTTTGAGTTCTCTTAAAACTGTTAATGGTTTATTTAGAAATATCTCAGATGACAAACCATTTTATGTATATGCATTATTTTTTTATATTTTATATTTGGACTTTACTCTTAGGAATAATACATGAAATATATACGATTCCCATGATGATTAAAGTTACCTAATATGGATATGCCCATAGAAAAAAAAAAAAGAAATATATACGATAGAAGAAATTTTAAAGGGACTTTTAATCTACATTTTATTAATAGGATGCATGTTGCTTCTTACTGCTTTGCAGGTAGATGTTAGTATCACATTATGGAAAAATGGGTTTACAGTCAATGATGATTTCAGAAGTTATTCTGATGGTGCGAGTCAACAGTTTCTGAACTCCATCAAAAAGGGGTAAGCATTGTTTGTAAATACAATATTTTAGACGTTTCATGTGAATGTTTAAAAACTACACATTCACAAACATAAATTTTTCTTTTGTAAATTCAGATTTTCAAAAGATAAGTTTTCTGAAGAATGCCACAGATGTAATTTTGAAGAAAGTTTAGAAACTTGAGTACTGATCAACCAGAATCTTAAATTCATTCACTTTACCAGGAGCTCTTGTTACCAGAGTTCTTTTTATTTAATATTTATGTTTAAATATGTTTAGTCCTTGAATCCAGTGATTTCCATTGCCCTATAATGTTTATTATATAGTTCTAATTCTATGAGTTATAATGCTTGGTTTAGAAAATCTTAAATATATTAAGACGAACTTGAAAATCATATAATTTCACCACACAGAAGTAACTGCTCTCACATTTTGTTGAATTTCTTTCTGGCATTTTTTTGTGTATAGATTCATGTGTAATATGCATATGTTAATTTTTAAAACAAATTTTAATTTATTGTGGAATAGTGGAATAGATCTGCACATGATTTTATACTGATGATCCCTGATTTATATATACACTGTTGGCAATTTATGTCATTTCTAATTTTACTACTATAAAAATAATCAATGACTATCCTAATATTTAAATATTTTTTAAACTAACAGATTTATTGAGATATAGTTAACATGATTTTTTTGATCACATAAATATTAAAAATTTATATACCAAAAGATACCACATATAGTCAAAAGACACATACCAAACCTGGAGTACTTATTGTGCATATGTCATGTAAATGGCTAACATATACAGAAATTAGTAAGAAAAAGATAGCCTATTTTATATGTTTGTACTATTTGGACCTACTTCACAATAGGTCAAATGCATCTGGTCAAATGAATGCATGCATCTGGTCAAATGAATGACATCTATCCATATGCTGACAGGGAAAGAAATCTGTGGTATGTAGCTTAAAAAAAAAAAGTTGGGTTGGAAAGTAGTTGTGTAGAAATTGATCCTATCTGTGGACAGAAAAAAATCAATTATACAGAGTTTCCATGTGCTAAGAAAAAAATCTAGCAGAGGGTATACCAAAGCATTTTAAGTGGGATTGGGATTACAGGGCCTGTAACTTCCTAAATTTACATGTTTCTACCTTGTTAATGACTTGATTTTTAAAGAACAAGCATATAATACTTATGTTTTTAAAATATTTAACTTTCTTATTGAAGTTTGGCATTTACAGAAAAGAACACAAATTATGAATATATAATAAATGAATTTGTATATCTTAACCAGCAAAAAATCAATTCTTATAGAAATTTAAAATTTTTAAATCCACATGGAAGTTCATTGCTTATATATTAAATATAGTCCATGACATTTTAAAGTTTCATGAACTAAGAAAAAAATCTTACCTTCAAAAGATAATAACATTCCTCAGATATTTTTCCAAGTCCTGCTATGTACTAGGCACTGTTCCTGGGATTAGAATATGTTTGTAAGCAAACAGGTGTGGTCCTTGCTCACCTAGAGCTTCCATTCTTCAAAATGGAAGCAACTGTGGGATATTAGAGCGGTAAAGTAAGGTCAAATCTTATGTTGGCTTAATCTCTGTCAGGAGAATGAAATGTGAAAGCATTTTTTAAAACTCTAATATGGCAAGATGGCGTAAGAAAGTATGGGATTTACTCCGTCCTCTAGGGCAGCCAGTAAATAGCCAGGAACTGTCTGAAACAACTATTTTGGGACTTAACAGACCAGATACACATTGCATACCAGAAAGGCTGAGACTGATGTATTGCAGCACAAAACTGTAAGTAAATTGTACCACACTGTGGAGGCTGGTGCTCCTCCCATACTTTTGTGGCAAGCTGACTCCAAGCATCTCCCCAGTGAAACAGAAGCCCTGTTTATTCAGAGGAAGGGAAGAGGAGCTTAACCATGCTCCACTTGCAGATTTGATTAACAGATTTGAACTGCTGAGTACCAGCTCCGAGCACAGTTAAATCTACAAGCAAACAAGAAATAAACTGGGAGTTATGGGAGCTGAGAACTGGGTCTGAGAAACAGATTTTTTTTTTTTTTTTTTTTTTTTTCCTTAAGCAGCCCCTTAAAGAAAGCAGCAGACATTCTTTTTCAGCCCTGCCACAGGCAAGGGTGGGAGTAGGGAGGACTGACAGACAAAGTAATCAGATGAAGGAGATAGTTCCCTAAAGGGTCTATCTTCCCCAAGAAAAGGGGGTAGGGGCAGGGCCCAGTGCAAGTGGTGGCTGTCATTCAGAAAATTTAGACCATAGGGACTGGGATATCAGCAGAAGTTTCAGCCTACAAACTGTGGAGCCCAGCCTGCCTCAGACACTCTCTGGAAGGTGTGAAAGGGGTTTGCTGCTTGATAGTCTGGTAATTTTTCCAACCTACAGGGAACAGGGGGCTGAAGAGCAGACCCCCCCAAAAAAAAGGGGGGGAGGGGTGGGCAAGGCCCAGCACAGATGGTAACCATTATTTACAAAATCCAGACCCCAGGAGCTAGAAAACAGAAACAGTTTAAGCCCACCTTTAAGATAGCCTCAGCCTCTGTCTCATCCATGCCCCTGGCTGGAACAGGGTCTGCTGAGAATTAATTTAAAGTCACAGTACTATTGTAGGCCTGGGGGAGCAGCAGGCTGACAGGCACCATCTGCTGGGCAGGACAGGAAAAGCATAGAATTAAGAGGCTTCTCAAGACAGAGCAATAGATGATGGATGATACATAGGGAGGGAGGAAGGGAAAGAAAGAAATAGCGGTGTGACAACATGTTAAAGTTAGTGGATCGGGGTATCGGGGGGGGGGTCAGGGAATGCTGGAGTTCCGTGTATGGGGTTTGTATTGTTTTTGCAACTGTTCCTACAACTTTGAATTTATTTCAAAATAAAATGTTAAAAAAGGCTTCTCAGTTGTATAAAAATGTAGCTTATGAGGGGTGACAGTGGGATTGGGAATGCCATAAGGACCAAACTCCACTTTGTCTAGTTTATGGATCGATGTGTAGAAAAGTAGGGGAAGCAAACAAACAGACAAAGGTACCTAGTGTTCTTTTTTACTTCAATTGCTCTTTTTCACTCTAATTATTATTCTTGTTATTTTTGTGTGTGTGCTAATGAAGGTGTCAGGGATTGATTTAGGTGATGAATGTACAACTATGTAATGGTACTGTAAACAATCGAAAGTACAATTTGTTTTGTATGACTGCGTGGTATGTGAATATATCTCAATAAAATGATGATTAAAAAAAAAAAAAAAAAAAAAAAGGCTTCTCAGGAAAGGCTCACACCCTGCTGGATCTCATCCTGAGGGAATCTTGATACTGATTACACCCCTTTCCTAAGTTCTGGGCCCGTCTTGTCTAGGAATACCTAACTGCAGTCGATTCTATCTAGAGAATCCCTCCTGTCAGAGCCAGACCTCCAGGTAAAAGTTGCTAGAGGTAATGAAAGGAATGTTAAAAACATAAGAGGCAAAAATGAAACAGAACAAACAGCAGGCCAACATTCCCTGAGGAGAAAGAGGGTAGAGAAAGCCTTTTCCTGAGGATGGAAAAACTGCACCAAAAAAAAAACCGAAACCAAAAACAAAAAATGGTGTAATGGTTAGGTTCATTTGTCAGCTTTGCCAGGTGATAGTACCGAGCTGTCTGATCAAGCAAGCACTGGCCTAACAATTGCTATGAGAAAGTTTGTAGCTGGTTAATAAACTAACAGGCTGGTTCATTAAATTACCAGTCAATTGGCAGCACCTCTGACTGATGATTCACTGAAGGGCGTGTCTTCCACAATGAGAGAATGCAATTGGCGGGATTTAATCCAATTAATCAGTTGAAGACTTATAAGTGAGACAGATTGAGGACCTTCACTTCTTCGGCTGACCAGCGAAGCATTTCCTGAGGAGTTCGTTGAAGTTGCCAGTTTGTTTCCTGAGGAGTTCATTGAACACGTTCGTCGAATATCCCAGCTCATTTCCTGAGGAGTTCATTGAAGTTGCCGGTTCGTTTCCTGAGGAGTTCATTGGACATCTTCCTTGGAGTTGACAGTTTGCTGACTGCCCCACAGAATTTGGACTCGTGCATACCCACAGTTGCGTGAGTCACTATTATAAATTTTATAGTCATAGACACCTCTCATTGATTCTGTTTCCCTAGAGAACCCTAACTAATACAACTTGGTACCAGGAGTGGTTCTTGAGAAACAGAATCTCACAATGGGCTTTTACAATTTGTTTTCTACTCTGATTAGATTCAAAGGCACCAGTGACTCTATTTCCAATAATCAAGAGGGCACTGACAGTCCATGGCATGAGTTGGCAAAGGAGATACGCAAAATAGCACCATTTGATTCTCCTAATCATACTCTTGTACGAAGCAAGACTCTGGGTGACAGTGTTTTTGACACCTTCACAGAGTTTTGCAGAGTTAAGAGGTATAATGATGTTGGCTGGCTGCTCTTAGATACTTTGGATAAAGTTCTAAGAGAAAGAGACGAGTTAAAGGTTTCAAATTCAAAACTTTAAATGCCGTATGACAGATGTAAAGGTTTCTATGTGTGCTTGATAGAAAATCTTATTTCCTGTGTCCGCAGACTTGAGGTTTCTGAAAACCAGAAGCACACTCTCATTGTGCGAGTAGCAGATTTACAACGTAAACTAAAATCTCAATCTCTGAGGGTGTCTGCTAGAGGTAATGAAAGGAATGTTAAAAACATATAGAAGCAAAAATGAAACAGAACAAACAGTAGACCAACATTCCCTGAGGAGAAAGAGGGTAGAGAAAGCCTTTTCCTGAGGATGAAAAAACTGCACCAAAAAAAAAACCGAAACCAAAAACAAAAAGTGGTGTAATGGTTAGGTTCATTTGTCAATGCCTTTACTTTAAAGTAAAGGCATTGATTGGAAAAGAATGAGATCCCAAAACTTGGGATAGGGACATACGGATTGAAAATAATGGCAGTGAGGACATTGGAACCCTGGATTCTGCTGAATCATTATTAGATTTACCTGTAGAGGGCTGTCCTGAGGAAACAGCTTCCCCACCTCCAGTCTGCCCTAAGGAGCCTACCATCCAACCCCCACCTAAAGAGATTAACCCTTCAGTGCCTGCTAATCCTGTAATCACCTCCCTTGAGGAAGCAGCCCTCCTCCTCTGTCTGGAGAGATTAATCCTGTTTTAAGAGATGAAAATGCAACAGAATGTCCTGAGGTAAATGGCTTGAGGGATAATTCTAACTCTTTTCATGACCCACCCCCACCACCAGTCTTTGCTTGAAGACCTATAACTAGACTGAAGTCCCAACAGGCCCCGAAGGCTGAGGTACAAAGTGTGACCCATGAAGAAGTATGCTTTACTCCAAAAGAACTGTATGAGTTTTCCAATTTATACAGACAGAAAGCAGAAGAATATGTGTGGGAATGGATATTAAGGGTGTGGGATAATGGTGGAAGGAATATAAGGTTGGATTAGGCTGAATTTACTGATATGGGCCCACTAAGCAGAGATTCTGCATTTAATGTTGTAGCTCAAGGGGTTAGAAAGGGTGTTAATAGTGTGTTTGGGTCATTGGCTGAAACGTATCAAAAGGTGGCCAGCATTACCAGAGGTTGAAATGCCAGAACCGCCCTGGTACAATGTGGTGGAGGGGATTCAAAGTCTTAGAGAGATTGGAATGTTAGAGTGGATTTATCATGGTAGACCTGCCCACACACCCCTGGAATGTCCAGAGGACACACCTTTTAACAGGACTGTAAGGAATAAATTTGTGAGACTAGTTCCATCATCCCTGAAGAGCTCTGTAGTCGCCCTTCTCTGTAGGCCAGATATTACTGTGGGAACTGCTGTCACTGAGCTGAGATCCTTAAACACAATGGGGATAATCAGGCCCCAAATCCACAGAAGCCAAGTGGCTGCAGTTAATTGCCACAGACAAGGTGGGTGTGGCTACCATAATGGAAAACAGGCTTAAAGCAGCAATCAAAATAATATGACTCGCAGAGACTTATGGCATTGGCTAGTGGATCATGGAGGACCAAGTAGTAAAATAGATGGGCAATTGACTAAATTCTTGTTTGAACTATATAGGCAGAAGAATTCTAGGTCACGTGAACAAAAGTCTCCCTTGAATTACAAAAACAGAGAGTCACGGCCCCTTAATCAATTCCTAGACTTGAGACAGTTTACAGATCCAGAGCCTCTTGAATGAAGGAAAGGCAGGGTACCCTTGGGGAAGGACCCTGTTACACTGCCAAAAATTTATACTGTTAATCTTTCTCCCAGCCTTCCCCAGGGGGACCTATGGCCTTTTTACCAGGGTAACTGTGCACTGGGGAAAAGGAAATGATCAGATATGTCATGAAATATTAGACACAGGTTCAGAAGTGACATTAATTCCCGGAGACCCAAAACATCACTCTGGTCCACCAGTCAGAGTTGGGGCTTACGGAGGTCAGGTGATCGATGGAGTTTTAGTTCAGGTCCATCTCACAGTGGGTCCAGTGGATCCCTGGACCCATTCTGTGGTTATTTCCCCAGTACCAGAATGCATAATTGGAATAGACATACTCAGCAACTGGCAGAATCCTCACATTGGTTCCCTGACTCATGGAGTGAGAGCTATTATGGTGGGAAAGGCCAAGTGGAAGCCACTAGAACTGCCCCTGCCTAGCAAAATAGTGAACCAGAAGCAATACCGGATTCCTGGAGGGATTGCAGAGAGCAATGCCACTTTTAACAACTTGAAGGATTCAGAGGTGGTGATTCCCACCACATCCCCATTCAACTCTCCTATTTGGCCTGTGCAGAAAACAGATGGGTCTTGGAGGATGACAGTGAATTA
This sequence comes from Choloepus didactylus, assembly GCF_015220235.1. Taxonomy (NCBI): domain Eukaryota; kingdom Metazoa; phylum Chordata; class Mammalia; order Pilosa; family Megalonychidae; genus Choloepus; species Choloepus didactylus. The sequence goes on from NC_051326.1 coordinate 12,094,574, forward strand.
TCGTAAGCTTAGCGAGGTGGTGACTCCAGTTGCAGCTGCTGTTCCAGATGTGGTATCATTGCTTGAGCAAATCAACACATCCCTGGTACCTGGTATGCAGCTATTGATCTGGCAAATGCTTTTTTCTCAATTGCTGTCAGTAAGGACCACCAGAAACAGTTTGCATTCAGCTGGCAAGGCCAGCAGTTTATATTCACTGTGCTACCTCAGGGGTATATTAACTCTCCAGCCCTATGTCATAATATTGTCCGCAGGGATCTTGATTGTTTCTTCCTCCCATAAGACAGAACTAATCAAGATGGACCCCAAATGTGTGGGGCCACACCTCCATGGAAATAATCTAATCAAATTATCACCCACAGTTGGGTGAGTCGCATCTCCATGGAAACACTCAATCAAAAGTTTAACTCAATAAGACTGGGTTAAAAGGCCATGTCTTTTGTGAGGAGTATAATATATCTAAACCAGCACAAACCCCATAACGAACTGTTCATGGATCATTCTCTAGGATAAACCACATGTTGGGTCACAAAGCAGCTCTCAATAAATTTTAAAAAGATTAAAATTATACAGAACACTTTTTTGGATCACAATGGAATGGAGTGGAAATCAAGAACAAGCAGAGGGCTGGAAAATTTGGAAATATATGGAGCTAACAACATACTCTTAAACAACCAGTGGGTCAAGGAAAAAATTACAAGACAAATCAGTAAATATCTTGAGGCAAATGAAAATGAGAACACAGCATATCAGAACTTACAGGATGCAGCAGAGGCCGTGCTGAGAGGAAAATTCATTGCCCTAAATGCATATATTAAAAAAGAAGTGTTCTGGTTTGCTAAAGCTGCCATTATGGAAAATACCAGAAATGGATTTGCTTTTATAAAGGGAATTTATTATGTTCAGGTTTACAGTTCTAGATCCATAAAGGTGTCTAAACTAAGGCATCAGCAAGAGGATACCTTCACTGAAGAAAGGCTGATGGCATCTGGAACACCTCTATCGGCTGGAAAGGCATGTGGCTAGCTTCTGCTGGTCCTTTGCTCCTGGTTTCTGGTTTCAAAATGGCTTTCTCCAAAATGTCTCTGGGCTTCTGTCTCTCTCAACTTCTCTTTCTCAGCTCCTATGCATCCTTGCTTGTTCTCCCAGGGTGTTTCTCTCTAAGCATCTGGGGGTCCTCTCTTACCTTCTCTGGGACAAAATTTGGACTTCATCTGTTAGCTTAGCATCTCCAAATGTCCTTCTGTTTGCATCTCCAAGCATCTGGCTCTTTGTCGGCTCTTAGCTCTCTTAAGGACCCCAGTAAACTAATCAAGACCAACCAGGAATGGGTGGGGTTGCACCTCCATGGAAATAATCTCATCAAAAGGTCCCATCCACAATGTGTCTTCCCCCACAAAATTGGATTCAAAGAATATGAATCCTAGGGTACCTAACAGTTTCAAACCAGCGCAAGACAAAAGAGCAAAATTTGAGTACTTACTTGCTCACCTGAAGGAACTAGAGAAAGTACAGCAAACTAACCCCAAAGCAAACAGGAGGAAAGAAATAGCAAAGATTAGAGCAGAAGTAAATGAAATTGAGAACATGAAAACAATAGAGAGACACAGCAAAACTAGAAGGTGGTTTTTTGAGAAAATCAATAAAATTGATGGGCCCTTAGCTAGGCTGACAAAGAAAGAGAAAGAGGATGCAAATAAATACCATCAAAAATGGGAAAGGAGACATAACTACATAACTACTGACCCTGCAGAAATAAAGGAGATAATGAGAAGATACTATGAGCAACTATATGCTAATAAACTAGACAACTTAGACGAAATGGACAACTTCCTAGAAAAGCATCAACAACCAATATTGACTCGAGAAGAAATAGAGGACCTCAACACACCAATCACAAGTGAAGAGATTGCATCTAATCAAAAACCTCCCAAGAAAGAAATATCCAGGACCAGATGGCTTCACATGTGAATTCTACCAAGCATTCAAGAAAGAACTAGTACCAATCCTGCTCAAACTCATAAAAAATTGAAGAGGAGAGAAACCTACCTAACTCACTTTGTGAAGCAACAAAGATACCAAAGCCAGACAAAGATACTAAAAGAAAATTACAGACCAATGTCTTTAATGAATATAGTTGCAAAAATACTCATACTCAACAAAACTTTGCAAATAGAATGCAGTAGCACGTTAAAAGAATTATACACCATGACCAAGTGAGTTTTATTCCAGGTATGTCAGGGTTGTTCACCACAAGAAAATCAATTAATGTAATACACCACATAAATAAATCAAGGGGGAAAAGCCACTTGATAGCCTCAATTGATGCAGAAAATACATTTGAAAAAACTCAGCATCCTTTCTCGATGAAAACACTTCAAAGGATAGAAATAGGATGCTTCCTTAACATGATAAGGGGATATATGAAAAGCCCACAGCTAACATCATACTCAATGGGGAAAGACTGAAAGCTTTCCCTCTATAGTCTGGAACAAGACAAGGATGCCCTCTGTCACCACTGATATTCAACATTGTGCTGAAAGTTCTAGCTATAGCAGTTAGGGAAGAAAAAGAAATAAAAGGCACCCAGATTGAAAAGGAAGAAGTAAAACTTTCACTGTTTGCAGATGACGTGTTCCTATATGTAGAAAATCCTAAAAGAATCCACAGCAAAGCTACTAGAGCTAATAAATGAGTACAGCAGAGTGGCCGATAAAAGATCAACATGTGAATATCAGTAATGCTTCTATGCACTAGTAACGAGCAATCTGATGAGGAAATCAAGAAAATTCGATTTACAATAGCAACCAAAATAATCAAATATTAGAAATAAATTTAACCAAGAACATAAAAGACCTATACCCAGAAAACTATGAGAAATTGCTAAAAGCAACCAAGAAAGACCTAAATAAATGGAAGGACATACTGGTTTTATGGATTGGAAGACTAAATATAGTTAAGATGTCAATTCTATCCAACTTAATTTATAGATTAAATGCCGTACCAGTCAGAATCCCAACTTTGCAAAAATAGAAAAAGCAATAATGAAATTTGTTTGGAAGGGCAGAGTGCCTGAATAGCTAAGAATATCTTGAGAAAGAAAAATGAAGGGGGATGTCTCACACTACCTGACTTTAAAGCATATTACAAAGCTGCAGTGGTGAAAACAGCATGGTACTGGCATAAAGATAGATAATCTGACCAATGGAATTGAATTGAGGTTTCAGAAATAGTCCCTCTCATCTGCGGCCAATTGATTTTTTATAAAGTCGGCCAAATCCGCTCAACAGAGACAACAGCCTCTTCAATAAATGGTGCTTGGAGTACTGGATATTCATATCCAAAAGAATGAAACAAGACCCATATCTCACACCTTGTACAAAAGTTAACTCAAAATGGATCAAAACCTAAACATTAGAGCTAAGACCATAAAACTTTTAGAAGAATATCTTAAAGATCTTCTGGTAGGAGGTGGTTTCCTAGACCTTACAGTCAAAGCACAAGCAATGAAAGAAGAAATAGATAAATAAGATCTCCTCAAAATTGAATAGTTTTGTGCATCAAAAGATTATGTCAGGAAAGTAAAAAGGCAGTCTACTCAGTGGGAGACAATATTTGGAAACTACGTGTTGATTAAGGATTTAATATCCAGAATAAACACATAAAGATTCTACAACTCAACAACGAAAAGACAAACAACACAGTTAAAAAATAGGCAAAAGACATGGATAGACACTTTTCCAAGGAGGAAATACAAATGGCTCAAAAGCACGTGAAAAGATGCTCAACTTCACTAGCTATTAGAGAAATGTGACTCAAAACCACAATGATTTACCATCACACCTACTAGAATGGCCGCTATCAAAACAAAACAATAGCAACAACAACAACAAAAAAACAAAACTACAAGTGCTGGAAAGGATGTGCAGAAATGGGTACACTTATTCACTCTTGGTGGGAGTGTAGAATAGTGCAGCTGCTCTGGAAGGCAGTTTGGAGGTTCCTCAGGAAGCTAAGTATAGAATTACTGTATGTTCCAGCATTCCCATTAAGTAGTATGTACTCGGAAGAACCAAAAGCAGAGACACAAACAGACATTTGCACACTGATATTTATAGCAGCATTATTCATGATTGCCAATAGATGGAAACAGCCCAAATGTCCATAAACAAATTGTGGTGTCTAGTTATGATGGAGTATTATGCAACTGTAACAGAGTAAAGTCATGGCGCATGCAATAATGTGGATGAACCCTGAGGACATTATGTTGAGTGATATAAACCAAAAACAAAAGAACAAATACTGTATGGTCTCACTAAAATGAACTAACTGTAATGAGCTAACTCCGAGAGTTAAATTAGAGAGCACAGGGTTATCAGGAGATAGAAAGAGGGCAGAGATTGGGCAGTCGATGCTAAGGAGTACAGAATGTTCAATAAGTTTGATTGTAAAGGATTGGAAATGGCTATCACTGTGTAATGGTAGCACAATACTGTAAGTGTGATTAAAAAGTTGTGTGTGAATATGTTTGAAAACAGTAAGGCTAGAGCTGTATGTGTCACCAGAAGCCAAGCTAGAGGATAAAAACTGGAACTGTATAACTTCATGAAACCTAGAGTTGACAGTGATGGTGGTTAATCGTACAAACATAAGAAAGTTTTTACATGAACGAGAACAAATGTATGTCACTATTACAAGGTGTTATAAATGAGAAGGTACATGGAAAAATACAATTACTGTAAACTAATGTCTGTAGTTAACAGTAACACTGTGATGTTCTTTCATTAATTGTAACAAAGTTAGTATTCCAAAGCTAAATGTAAATAAGAGGGAGATATAAGAGAGGGGTATGGGATTTTTTCTTTCTTTTTTTCATTCTTTCTTTTCAGAAGAAATGGGAATGTTCTCATATAGATTGTGGTGGTAAATGCCTAACTGTGACAACACCAGGAGCCATTTATTGTACACTTAGGATGGATTGTATGGTGTGTGAATAAAACTGTTTTAAAAAAATAAAGAGAAAACCACAGGTGCTGGAGGAGATGTAGAGAAAGGTGTACTTATTCACTGTTGGTGGAGAAGTAGAATTGTGCATTCCCTCTGGAGGGGAGCGTGGCAGTTCCTCAGGAAGCTGGGTATGGGGTTGCCATGTTAGCTTGCAAGCCTGTTACTAGGTATATGCCCAGAAGAGCTTAAAGCAGAGACACAAGTAGACATTTGCACACTGATGTTAATTACAGCATTATTCACAATTGCCAGTGGATGGAGGTGGCCCAAGGGTACATCGAGTGATTAATGGAAGGGTGAATGGTGGGGTATACATACGATTGAATATTGGGCAGCCGTAGAAAGGAATGAAGTTGTGAGGCATGCAGCCAGGTGAATAAACTTTGAGGGCATTATGTTGAGTGAAATAAGCCAGAAACAAAAGGAGAAATATTGTATGGTCTGTGATATTGTCCATATGTTAAAACTTCAACATCTGTGTGAGAACAAAGGAAGAGATGTTTATTTTGTCCGAAATTTAAATACTCTGTAGCACACTAATTTAACCTGTCTGGTCAGTTTATTTAAACACCCTAATTACATGGAACCTAGAATAGGGAATGAGATCTTGTTATTCTATACAGATTACTGTAATACCTTGATACATTCCAAAGTATTTTGGGCAGAAAATAAAGGTTTTGCAGTAGCTTTTGAGGGACTGGAAGAAAAATGTGGAACTATTAAACTTCCTCACCTAAGGAACTCCTGACGTTCTCTCAGGCTTTAGGGACTCCCAATTTAATAAGCCAAGCCCTCGATCTTGAGGCTTCCCTTATGAGACTTATTTCTGTTATGGCAAAGCTATGCATACTTACAATTATGCCTAAGAGTCATCCCCAAAGAACCTCTTCTGTTGCTCGGATGTGGTCTCTCTCTCTAAGCCAAATTCTGCAAATAAGTTCATTACCCTCCCCCTACATGGAACATGACTCCCAGGAGGGTAAGTCTCCCTGGCAATGTGAAGCATGACTCATAGGGATGAACCTGGCCCTGGCATCGCTGGATTGACAGTGCTTTCTTGACCAAAAAGGGGAAAGGAAATGGAACAAAATAAAGTTTCAGTGGCTAGAGTTGAGTGGTCATTCTGGAGATTCCTCATATGCAAGCTTCAGCCAGAGATTGCAGTTTGTCACGGTATGTCAAGTCCCAACCAACAATATTCCTGAAAACCCAAAAGAATACCCTGGGCTCTATCTAAGACTCTATAAAATTTTACTTACTAAGTTTATTTTTCAGAAACTTAAAGCCTCCGGATTGTGCCTGTGCCAGATAAGCCCTGAAATCCAGAGGTGCCAGTTTCTCCAAGAACATCAACCAGTTTCATTCCTCTACCCCCATGTTGTCAGCACCCCTTTTCAGCGTAAAGAAGTTAGAATGGTCATTGCCCAGATATCCCTGATGATTGAGATTGTGATCAAATGAGAGGGAGGAGTTGTCACGGAGAAGTTAGGATTTAACAAAGGATTATGACTAGTGACTCATTATATAAATATTTCTTTTTAGTTTCTAGTGTATTAGAGTAGCCAGAAGAAAATACCTTATAATGATGAATTGTAATCCAGTAGCCTTGATCTTTGATAATGATGATATAACTATATAGCTTTTATCTTGTGGCCATGTGATTGTAAAAACCTTGGACTGATACCCCTTTATTCAGTGTATGTGTAAATGAGTGATAAAGACATGCATGAAAAGAAAAAAACTCTAATATGTTTTATATTTTATTTTTGTCATTTTCAGAGTAATTCCTATTTTCATTCAAAAATTGAACGGAGGGTTTGATTTTTTATAGCGCTTTTTAGTCCTAATTGTATACTATAAAAATTCTCAAGTTCCTTAAATTTAACAGTATATAGTTTCCAAATGTTTCTTGACTTTATATTTTAGATGCTACTGAAAACCCTGCTTTTTATCAATTTTTACGACATTGAAAATTACTGTTTTTCTTCTGGATTTTTAGTATTGCTTATGTTATTTAATATTATTAGTTTTAAATACATTTAATTCTTTCATTGCATGGAATATTATATGCCTTATTTCTATATATTATATTTTTGTATGATATTCAGTTCTTTTGCATACAAAATATGCTTTTCAGAGAAAGAAGAAACACTTCGGTAACTTTTATTTTTATTTTGCTTCTTTGCCTTTCAAGGGAATTACCTTTAGAATTACAGGGAATTTTTGATAAAGAAGAGTTGGATGTTAAAGTTGAAGATAAAAAAAATGAAATATGTGTGTCAACAAAGCCTGTATTCCAGCCGTTCTCAGGCCAGGGTCACAGACTAGGAAGGTAAGTAGGTTCACAATCCATGTTTTCCGTAAGCATAGGCTTGAATAATATTCAGTCCATCATTGTTTTACTCATGTAGATTACACGAATAGAATTATCATTTCTGCCTTTGGAAATCAGATTTTTCATTTAAACTTCAATGAGAGCCTTTAAGTCATATTTACCTTAGTGTAAATTAAAATATGCTGGTTTTACATTATAAAACCATGGAGGCTTTTTTGGTTTTATCAGATCAAAAAGGCTGACAAATTATTAAGGACATTGGGCAGAATTGGTTTATATGCTAGCTTTTTAACAGTAGCTTCCATTTTGTAGTTATTTTTCATTTGAATTACAACAACAAAAAAGGAAAAACATGGGTGAATCTCCAAACCATTAAGATGGGTGATTGCAGAAATCCATGAAAAATACATATTTTCCCATGTATATGAAATTATAGAATCGGCAAAATTAATCTACAATGGCAGAAAGCAGATCCATGTTTGTTTTATCTGGACTGTGGATAAGGAATTTGATATAAAAAGGACGCGAGGGTAACTGGCATGATGGAAATATTGTATATCTTGATTGTGGCAGTGGTTACAATTACACATTTTTCAAAATTTATCGGTCATACACTTAAATGAATACTTGCATTGATTATAAATTATACCTTACAAGTTATTTGATTTTAAAAATTTACGTAGCCAACAAATATGTATCAAGAACACTTACTATATGCCAGGTATAGGAGTGATAAATAGGACAAAATCTTTCCTTGCTGGTTTTTTTTTTTTTTGTCCTGCTAGTCTAATGGGGCTAAACATTACATAAGTGGACTTCGAGTAATTTACAAGTGTCATCACAAGTGTAGGAAATAACTGATGTTGAAGGTTAGACTGGCAAAGAGTGCCTAACTCTAGAAAAACAGCAACAGGGTCAGGATCTCTTGAAGCAGATGAGGACAAAGAATGAGGGGGTGAGGGGCAGGCATTCCTGGTAGAGGGAAAAGCATATGTGAGGGCACAGATGTGAGTGCAGTGGGATCCCAGATTGCAAATAGGTATGACCAGACCACTGGGTTGTTATTGGTGATCAGCAAGAAATAAGTTCAGAAAAGTGGGTAGTTACAGATCCATTTCACAGAGGGGTTTCCTTTTATTGTCTTGCTAAGGAGTTGACCCTTATTCTGCAAGCATTAAGAAACAATTGAATAATTTTAGGAGGAATGACATTAATCTGTATTTCTGTTGTGCATCATATATATTATCCTTTGTCACATATAAGAAGCATTTTAGCATAGTGACAAGAGCACAGGCTCTTGAGCTGCACTGTCTTGGTGTTGTAAGCAGTAGACACATGAGGCTAATTAATTAAAATTAGTTAAAATTAAGTTCCTCATTCACTCTAGCCACATTTCAAATGTTCAGTAGCCACTTGTGCCTACTATATTGACCAGTGCAAATATAGAACATTTCCAGCATCTGGGAGGTTGTATTGGACAGCACTACCCTTCAGTCAGACCACCTAGGTTTCAATCTCAAGCCATCAGTTACCATCTTGGTGACCTTTGGGCAAGTTACTTAACATCTCTAAGCCTCAAGTTACTGTAACATTGAGCCGCCTTCCTTAGGTTTTAAAGATTTAGTAAGACAAATGGCTATAATTTGCCTGCATTTCCCTGGCACACAGTAAACTAAAAATATTTGGTTATCTTTATTGTTATGATAGAGTTATGATAAAATTTGTTTCCTGGTACTTAAAGATTCCTTCTCATCTGTATTTATACTTACATTTCTCAGTTTTACTTTGAATGAGGTTTTTTTTTTTTTCAGATTCCAGCAAACAGATTTATGATTTACAAAAATCTTCCTAAAAGGTATATTTGATGTAAAATTTTATAGTAATTATTTAATGATAAATTATGCTCATTGGAAAACATGAGTCTGGCTTTGTTTTCTGTATTTTATTAGTGCCACACCAAAAATTATTTCTAAAGCAAAGAGTATTGAAGTAAAGAATAAAAATAATATGTCTGCTGTCCCGCTTAACAACTTGGAACCTATCACTAATATACAGATCTGGTTAGCCAATGGGAAAAGGGTCATCCAGAAATTTAACATTTCTCATAGGTGAGTCTTATGTTTCCATATTTGTCTTCTTTTTTTCTAAGTTTATATTTCATTTCTTTTTGTTGTTATTTTTAAGAACTAACCAAGGATTATAATAAGCAGTTCTTGAAACATAATATATAAAGACAGTGGATATTCTTAGGCATTAATGAGGTATTTTCAATCTGGGTTTATAGATTATCATTCTAGTCAATTGATTAGTTTTTCTAACTGCATACGCAATTATTTTGATTTTATAATCAGTCATTAACATTATGTATACATTTTTCTCTTAGCTGTAGAAAAAAGAAAGGAAAATATGAGAAAGTATTGAAGGAAAATGAAGTCAATTTCATTTCACCCAAAGATAATCACTGTTATAAGTTCAATGTATTTTTCCAATTTTATCATCACTGCTTAAAAATATTTTTTCATTTAAATCAAAAGTAAGCACATACTGCTTATAGTTTTCCTTTTTTTATTTTTGGGAAATTTTATACAAATAAATAAAAGTATGTATTATATAACTGCACAAAGTTAAAAGAATAATAATAAAATAAGAAAATGTACCACCTAGCTCTAAACATAGATCCTTACCGATACCTTATGTGCCTCTCCCTGATCATATATCACCTTTCTTTTGTGCAAAAGGTAATCAGTATCTTAAATTTGTGTTAATTGTTTTCTTGCTTTTATTCATAGTTCTATGAAGTGCATATGTATCTAAATTTGCTGAATCATTTGTTCATTTTAAAATGATTGTTCTAAATTTTGAAACAATCACAAACTTACAGAAAAATCTCATGTACAGTATTATATGAGTACAAGGTGCCAACCTGACAACACATCGCCCCCAAATACTTGAGTGTGTATTTCCTACAGACAAGAACATTCGCCCACGAAACCACAGTGCAGCCATCTAAATCAGGAAATTAACATTGATACAATTCTACCAACTAATATACTCTATTCAAATATGCCGTTTACTCTGTCATCCTTTATAGCAGAAGGCCAGCTCATAATCACACATATTTAGTTGTCATGTCTGCATTTGAAATAATTCCTCAGTCTTTCCTTGACTTTCAAAATCTTGACATTTTTGTCTACATTATAGGCCAACTTTTTAATATCATGTCTCTTCATGATTTTATTCAGCTCATGAATTTTGGCAGGGTTATCACAGAAGTGATGTTTTGTTCTTCATTCCATTCTATCATTTACCTTTGTGCCATTATGATGATATTAAAGCTTGATTACTTGATTAAGGTAGTATCTGCCAGACTCTTTCACTATACATTTTTCCTTTTGCCCAATACAATTAATAAGTATTCTGTGGGGAAGAACTTTGAAATTGTAAAATTATTGTGTTCTTTATACAGCATCATGAGTGTTCATTATTTATATCCATATGCCCTCATGGTTGCCTGTTTTGTTCAGTGGGTTATAATCCCTTGCCATCGTTCGTTATTTTGACCTCAGATTGTCCCAGATGTAGTCAGCAAGAACTTCTGTGTTCTTTTGACATGTTCACATCCTTCTTTGACCATTTCCCTGCTTTTTGGCACAGCAGTTTGTTTCGGGCTTATTCCGTACTTTTCCCAAGAAGACCTGTTCCTTTTGGTGGGGAATGGTATTGAGAAGCCAGGATATGGGTAATAGGTTTACTTATTGCTCACTGCTGTGTGTCTACTCCAGGCCTCTTGGTAGACACAGCTAGGGATATATACAGAACATACATACACATGTGCATGTGCATCTGTATTTATTTCTGTATCTTTATATACCAAAAACTATTAAGTTCCCACAGATACCTCCTATTCCAGTCCACCACCACAAGGTTTATTCTAGTTTTGCCCTTTCCATATTTGTAACTATCTTCTCCCACAGTGAGAGTCCTGGCTCCCATTTTTTAAATTATTATTATTAGATAAGTTGTAGGTTTACAGAAAAATCATGCATAAAATTCAGAGTTCCTGTACACGCACCTATTATTAACACCTTGCATTGGTGTGGAACATTTGTTACAATTTATGTAGCACATTTTTATAATTGTACTTTTAACTACAGTCCATGATTTAACTTAGTTCCCTAAAACAGTACCTTTTAAAACCTAAATCCCTGTTCTCTATCCCTACTGCATCTCCTGGTAACCTGTACTCTCTAGATTATGAGTCTGGGGATTTGCATATTCTAAGTAATTCATGTCATTGAGATGCTACAATATTTGTCCTTTTGTCTCTGGCTTGTTTCACTCAACATGGTGTCTTCAGGGTTTGTCCAGGTTGTCGCATGAATCAGAACTTCATTCCTTTGAATGGCTGAGTAATATTCCATCATATGTGTATATACCACATTTTGTTTATCCATTCATTGGTTGATGAACACTTGGGTTGCTTTCCTCTTTAGGCAATTACGAATAATTCTGCTATGAATATTGGTGGGCAAATGTATGTTTGAGTCTCTGCTTTCAGTTATTTTGGGTATGTACCTATAAGTGGGATTGCTTTGTCATATGGTAATTTTATATTTAACTTTCTGAGGAACTGCTACACTGTCTTCCACATGGCTGCCCCATTTTACCTTCCCACCAGCAGTGAATGAGTGTTCCTATTTCTCTATATCCTCTCCAACATTTGTAATTTTCTGTTTTTTAAATAATAGGCATTCTAGTGGCTGTGAAATGTTATCTTGCGGTTTTGATTTGCATTTCCCTAATGGCTAATGGTGTTAAACAGTTTTTTCATGTGCTTTATGTATTCTGGCTATCAAACCTTTATCAGATATGTGGTTTCTAAATATTTTCTCCCATTCTGTAGGTTGTCTTTTTACTTTCATGATAAAGTCCTTGATGAACAAAAGCTTTTAATTTTGAAGAGGTTCCATTTATCTATTTTTTCTTTTGTTGCTCGTGCTTTGGGTGTATAGTCTTAAGAAACCATTGCCTATGAGAGATTTCAAATGGAGTTGAGATGTCAAATGGAGTTGAGAGGTCACTCTGGAGGGCATTCTTATGCACTATATAGATATCCCTTTTTAGGTTTTAATGTATTGGAATAACTAGAAGTAAATACCTGAAACTGTCAAACTGCAACCCAGTAGCTTTGATTCTTGAAGACAGTTATAACTATGTAGCTTACATGGTATGATGGTGTGATTGTGAAAACCTTGTTGCTCACACTCCCTTTATCCAGTGTTTGGATGGATGAGTAGAAAAATGGGGACATGAAAAATAAGGTGGGATTGGGGTATGATTTGGGTATTCTCTTTTACTTTTATTTTTTTATTCTTATTTTTATTCTTTCTGGTGTAAGGAAAATGTTTAAAAATACGTTGGGGTGATGAATGCACAACTATATGATGGTACCATGAACAGTTGATTGTACACCATGGATGATTGTATGGTATGTGAATATATCTCAATAAAACTGAATTTGAAAAAAAAAAGAAACCATTGCCTAACACAAGGTTCTGATGATGCTTCCCAAGATTTTCTTCTAGGAGTTTGATATTTCTAGCTTTTATATTTAGGTCTTTGATCCATTTAAAAGAGACAACATTTAGTCAAGTTCAGAATGGAAGAGATGCAAAAATCAATAGAGGTCACATTTATTTAATGAAAATGACTTAACTTCCTGAGTTAATAAAAAAGTGTAGGATATTGGATGACAAATAAATATTCCTGGATGAATTCTGCAGAACAGGCTCTGCTGGACAAGAAAATTGACAGACTCATAGAACACCAGAGCTGAAAAGGATTGGAGTGTTTAGATGCATACTTCTTAAACTTCAGTATGCACATGAATTGCCAGAGAATCTTTTTAAAATGTGATTCTAATATAGGTCTGGGGTGGGGCCTGGGATTCTGCATTTCTAACAAGCTCCCAGGTAATGATGATCCTATTATTTCATGGACCACTTGTTGTGGAACAAGGATTTAGAGGAATACTAATATAGCAGGTAAATAAACTGATATCAGGGAGGATATTTCCTGACGGTCACACAACAAACTACTGCAGGGCCTGAAATAGAATTCATTTTCCAAGACAGTTGCCTTAGAATAGTGTAGAAACAACATGGGTTCTGGAGTCAGCTTGTTGTGCATTTTCCCTTTGGTCCTGTCACTTAACTGTCTGCTTACGGAATTGAGCAAGCTAATTAGCTTTTTTTGTGCCTCAGTTTCCACCTCTGTAAATGGGAATATGGGATATCACTACCTAACCGATAAGTTGTGCTATGGGGTCTGGGACGTTTCTCATAGGGTGCCTGGCCCAGTGGAATCACACAAAAATAGCATTTCTTATCCTCTTTTATCTACAGCCCATTCTCTGTTCCTCAGGAGATGACCCTGGGCATATCTCAACTCCTGATCTTTTGTTGAGCACCAATCACATGATAGGTATTTCCTTCTCTATAATTCACTGTCTTCTCAAATTCAACATGTTTTGAAGTGAATTCATCTCTTTCTCTAGCAAACAAGCTATCAGTGTTACCATTTTGGATAACATTGCTGTTTTTTCAAGACCCCCAGGCACACTCCTTGAACCACCTCTAATTCCTTCTTGCTGCATGTCCCACCCCCCTCCATTTAGTCAATCACCAGGCACTATCAGTTCTTCACCAAATCCCTTATATCTGCCCCAACCACTTCATGCCCTCTTCCACAATCTCGCTCCTCAAGTAACGACTTGTGATCACAGTGGGCTCCTGCCTCTGGTCTCCAACTTCCCAGTCCAGTCTGCCTACCACGGTCAGCCCAAATTTCCCGAAGCTCAGCTCCCGCAACGTCTATCCCTTGCTCAAAAACCTTCGGTGATTCTTCATCCGCTAATCCTCAGTGTTTAAATGAAGGTTTTCTGTGATCCTCTCTGAACCTTTTTTTCTAGGTTTGCCTTCGACTAGTCTTTTTTTTTTTTTTTATCTTCATTTTATTGACATATACTTTTTATATTTTATATTATATATTTTATATTTTATATTTTTTTATATGGTGTGAGGCAGGGGGTCCACTTTCATTCTTTTGCAGATAGAGATCTAGTTTTCCCAGAAGCATTTTTGAAAGTGCCTATTCTTTCACAATTGAATGGTCTCTGTCCCCTTGTCAAAAATCAGTTGGTCATACTGTTGCTGCAAAGGAGAGGCTTGGCCTCCCTATAATTGTGCCTAAGAGCCTCCTCCCGAATGCCTCTTTGTTGCTCAGATGTGGCCATCTCTCTCTAGCTAAGCCAACTTGAAAGGTGAAATCACTGCCCTCCCCCCATGTGGGATCAGACACCCAGGGGAGTGAATCTCCCTGGCAATGTGGAATATGACTCCCGGGGAGGAATCTAGACCCAGCATCGTGGGATGGAGAACATCTTCTTGACCAAAAGGGGAAATGAAAGGAAATGAAATAAGCTTCGTTGACAGGGAGATTCCAGAAGGAGCTGAGAGGTCACTCTGGTGGGCACTCTTATGCACAATATACACAACCCTTTTTTGGTTCTAATGAATTGGGGTAGCTGGGGGTAGATACCTGAAACTATCAAACTACAACCCAGAACCCATGAATCTTGAAGACGATTGTATAAAAATGTAGCTTATGAGGGGTGACAGTGGGATTGGGAAAGCCATAAGGATCACAATCCCCTTTGTCTAGTTTATGGATGGATGAGTAGAAAAATGGGGGAGACGCGGGGCAAGATGGCGGACTGGTGAGCTGTATGTTTTAGTTACTCCTCCAGGAAAGTAGGTAGAAAGCCAGGAACTGCATGGACTGGACACCACAGAGCAATCTGACTTTGGGCATACTTCATAAAACACTCATGAAAACGTGGAACTGCTGAGATCAGCGAAATCTGTAAGTTTTTGCGGCCAGGGGACCCGCGCCCCTCCCTGCCAGGCTCAGTCCCGTGGGAGGAGGGGCTGTCAGCTCCGGGAAGGAGAAGGGAGAACTGCAGTGGCAGCCCTTATTGGAAACTCATTCTACTGATCCAAACTCCAACCATAGATAGACTGAGACCAGGCACCAGAGAATCTGAGAGCAGCCAGCCCAGCAGAGAGGAGACAGGCATAGAGAAAAAACAACACGAAAAACTCCAAAATAAAAGCGGAGGATTTTTGGAGTTCTGGTGAACATAGAAAGGGGAAGGGCAGAGCTCAGGCCCTGAGGCGCATATGCAAATCCCGAAGAAAAGCTGATCTCTCTGCCCTGTGGACCTTTCCTTAATGGCCCTGGTTGCTTTGTCTCTTAGCATTTCAATAACCCATTAGAATCTCTGAGGAGGGCCCTTTTTTTTTTTTTTAATCCTTTTTTCTTTTTCTAAAACAATTACTCTAAGAAGCCCAATACAGAAAGCTTCAAAGACTTTCAATTTGGGCAGGTCAAGTCAAGAGCAGAACTAAGAGAGCTCTGAGACAAAAGGCAATAATCCAGTGGCTGAGAAAATTCACTAAACACCACAACTTCCCAAGAAAAGGGGGGGTGTCCGCTCACAGCCATCATCCTGGTGGACAGGAAACACTCCTGCCCATCGCCCAGCCCCATAGCCCAGAGCTGCCCCAGACAACCCAGTGTGACGGAAGTGCTTCAAATACCAGGCACACACCACAAAACTGGGCGTGGACATTAGCCTTCCCTGCAACCTCAGCTGATTGTCCCAGAGTTGGGAAGGTGGACCAGTGTGAATTAACAAAGCCACATTCAGCCATCATTTGAGCAGACTGGGAGCCTCCCTACACAGCCCAGCAGCCCGGAACTGCCCTGGGGGGACGGCACTCACCTGTGACATAGCACAGTCATCCCTCAACAGAGGACCCGGGGTGCACGGCCTGGAAGAGGGGCCCACTTGCAAGTCTCAGGAGCCATACTCCAATACCAAGGACTTGTGGGTCACTGGCAGAGACAAACTGTGGCAGGACTGAACTGAAGGATTAGACTATTGCAGCAGCTTTAAAACTCTAGGATCACCAGGGAGATTTGATTGTTAGGGCCACCCCCCTCCCTGACTACCCAGAATCACGCCCCATATAAAGGGCAGGCAACACCAACTACACACGCAAGCTTGGTACACCAATTGGACCCCACAAGACTCACTCCCCCACTCACCAAAAAGGCTAACCAGGGGAGAACTGGCTTGTGGAGAACAGGTGGCTCGTGGACGCCACCTGCTGGTTAGTTAGAGAAAGTGTACTCCACGAAGCTGTAGATCTGATAAATTAGAGATAAGGACTCCAATTGGTCTACAAATCGTAAAAGAACCCTATGAAGTTCAGCAAATGCCACGAGGCCAAAAACAACAGAAAATTATAAAGCATATGAAAAAACTAGACGATATGGATAACCCAAGCCCAAGCACCCAAATCAAAAGATCAGAAGAGACACAGCACCTAGAGCAGCTACTCAAAGAGCTAAAGATGAACAATGAGACCATAGTACGGGATACAAAGGAAATCAAGAAGACCCTAGAAGAGCATAAAGAAGAAATTGCAAGACTAAGTAAAAAAATGGATGATCTTATGGAAATTAAAGAAACTGTTGACCAAATTAAAAAGATTCTGGACACTCATAGTACAAGACTAGAGGAAGTTGAACAACGAATCAGTGACCTGGAAGATGACAGAATGGAAAATGAAAGCATAAAAGAAAGAATGGGGAAAAAAATTGAAAAAATCGAAATGGACCTCAGGGATATGATAGATGATATGAAACGTCCGAATATAAGACTCATTGGTGTCCCAGAAGGGGAAGAAAAGGGTAAAGGTCTAGGAAGAGTATTCAAAGAAATTGTTGGGGAAAACTTCCCAAATCTTCTAAACAACATAAATACACAAATCATAAATGCTCAGCGAACCCCAAATAGAATAAATCCAAATAAACCCACTCCGAGACATATACTGATCACACTGTCAAACACAGAAGAGAAGGAGCAAGTTCTGAAAGCAGCAAGAGAAAAGCAATTCACCACATACAAAGGAAACAGCATAAGACTAAGTAGTGACTACTCAGCAGCCACCATGGAGGCAAGAAGGCAGTGGCACGATATATTTAAAATTCTGAGTCAGAAACATTTCCAGCCAAGAATACTTTATCCAGCAAAGCTCTCCTTCAAATTTGAGGGAGAGCTTAAATTTTTCACAGACAAACAAATGCTGAGAGAATTTGCTAATAAGAGACCTGCCCTACTGGAGATACTAAAGGGAGCCCTACAGACAGAGAAACAAAGAAAGGACAGAGAGACTTGGAGAAAGGTTCAGTACTAAAGA
This sequence comes from Choloepus didactylus, assembly GCF_015220235.1. Classification (NCBI taxonomy): domain Eukaryota; kingdom Metazoa; phylum Chordata; class Mammalia; order Pilosa; family Megalonychidae; genus Choloepus; species Choloepus didactylus. Next base: position 12,112,244 of record NC_051326.1, read on the forward strand.
GATTCGGTATGGGTACAATAAAGGATATTAATAGACAGAGGGGAAAAAATATGACAAACATAAACCAAAGGATAAGATGGCTGATTCAAGAAATGCCTTCACGGTTATAACGTTGAATGTAAATGGATTAAACTCCCCAATTAAAAGATATAGATTCGCAGAATGGATCAAAAAAAATGAACCATCAATATGTTGCATACAAGAGGCTCATCTTAGACACAGGGACACAAAGAAACTGAAAGTGAAAGGATGGAAAAAAAACATTTCATGCAAGCTACAGCCAAAAGAAAGCAGGTGTAGCAATATTAATCTCAGATAAACTAGACTTCAAATGCAGGGATGTTTTGAGAGACAAGGCCACTACATACTAATAAAAGGGGCAATTCAACAAGAAGAAATAACAATCGTAAATGTCTATGTACCCAATCAAGGTGCCACAAAATACATGAGAGAAACACTGGCAAGACTAAAGGAAGCAATTGATGTTTCCACAATAATTGTGGGAGACTTCAACACATCACTCTCTCCTATAGATAGATCAACCAGACAGAAGACCAATAAGGAAACTGAAAACCTAAACAATCTGATAAATGAATTAGATTTAACAGACATATACAGGACATTACATCCCAAATCACCAGGATACACATACTTTTCTAGTGCTCACGGAACTTTCTCCAGAATAGATCATATGCTGGGACATAAAACAAGCCTCAATAAATTTAAAAAGATTGAAATTATTCAAAGCACATTCTCTGACCACAATGGAATACAATTAGAAGTCAATAACCATCAGAGACTTAGAAAATTCACAAATACCTGGAGGTTAAACAACACACTCCTAAACAATCAGTGGGTTAAAGAAGAACTAGCAAGAGAAATTGCTAAATATATAGAGACGAATGAAAATGAGAACACAACATACCAAAACCTATGGGATGCAGCAAAAGCAGTGCTAAGGGGGAAATTTATAGCACTAAACGCATATATTAAAAAGGAAGAAAGAGCCAAAATCAAAGAACTAATGGATCAACTGAAGAAGCTAGAAAATGAACAGCAAACCAATCCTAAGCCCAAGTACAAGAAAAGAAATAACAAGGATTAAAGCAGAAATAAATGACATAGAGAACAAAAAAACAATAGAGAGGATAAATATCACCAAAAGTTGGTTCTTTGAGAAGATCAACAAGATTGACAAGCCCCTAGCTAGACTGACAAAATCAAAAAGAGAGAAGACCCATATAAACAAAATAATGAATGAAAAAGGTGACATAACTGCAGATCCTGAAGAAATTAAAAAAATTATAAGAGGATATTATGAACAACTGTATGGCAACAAACTGGATAATGCAGAAGAAATGGACAATTTCCTGGAAACATATGAACAACCTAGACTGACCAGAGAAGAAATAGAAGACCTCAACCAACCCATCACAAGCAAAGAGATCCAGTCAGTCATCAAAAATCTTCCCACAAATAAATGCCCAGGGCCAGATGGCTTCACAGGGGAATTCTACCAAACTTTCCAGAAAGAACTGACACCAATCTTACTCAAACTCTTTCAAAACATTGAAGAAAATGGAACACTACCTAACTCATTTTATGAAGCTAACATCAATCTAATACCAAAACCAGGCAAAGATGCTACAAAAAAGGAAAACTACCGGCCAATCTCCTTATGAATACAGATGCAAAAATCCTCAACAAAATACTTGCAAATCGAATCCAAAGACACATTAAAAAAATCATACACCATGACCAAGTGGGGTTCATTCCAGGCATGCAAGGATGGTTCAACATAAGAAAATCAATCAATGTATTACAACACATTAACAAGTCAAAAAGGAAAAATCAATTGATCATCTCAATAGATGCTGAAAAAAGCATTTGACAAAATCCAACATCCCTTTTTGATAAAAACACTTCAAAAGGTAGGAATTGAAGGAAACTTCCTCAACATGATAAAGAGCATATATGAAAAAACCCACAGCCAGCATAGTACTCAATGGTGAGAGGACTGAAAGGCCTTCCCTCTAAGATCAGGAACAAGACAAGGATGCCCGCTGTCACCACTGTTATTCAACATTGTGCTGGAAGTGCTAGCCAGGGCAATCCGGCAAGACAAAGAAATAAAAGGCATCCGAATTGGAAAAGAAGAAGTAAAACTCTGATTGTTTGCAGATGATATGATCTTATATCTAGAAAACCCTGAGAAATCGACGATACAGCTACTAGAGCTAATAAACAAATTTAGCAAAGTAGCGGGATACAAGATTAATGCACATAAGTCAGTAATGTTTCTATATGCTAGAAATGAACAAACTGAAGAGACACTCAAGAAAAAGATACCATTTTCAATAGCAACTAAAAAAATCAAGTACCTAGGAATAAACTTAACCAAAGATGTAAAAGACCTATACAAAGAAAACTACATAACTCTACTAAAAGAAATAGAAGGGGACCTTAAAAGATGGAAAAATATTCCATGTTCATGGATAGGAAGGCTAAATGTCATTAAGATGTCAATTCTACCCAAACTCATCTACAGATTCAATGCAATCCCAATCAAAATTCCAACAACCTACTTTGCAGACTTGGAAAAGCTAGTTATCAAATTTATTTGGAAAGGGAAGATGCCTCGAATTGCTAAAGACACTCTAAAAAAGAAAAACGAAGTGGGAGGACTTACACTCCCTGACTTTGAAGCTTATTATAAAGCCACAGTTGCCAAAACAGCATGGTACTGGCACAAAGATAGACATATAGATCAATGGAATCGAATTGAGAATTCAGAGATAGACCCTCAGATCTATGGCCGACTGATCTTTGATAAGGCCCCCAAAGTCACCGAACTGAGCCATAATGGTCTTTTCAACAAATGGGGCTGGGAGAGTTGGATATCCATATCCAAAAGAATGAAAGAGGACCCCTACCTCACCCCCTACACAAAAATTAACTCAAAATGGACCAAAGATCTCAATATAAAAGAAAGTACCATAAAACTCCTAGAAGATAATGTAGGAAAACATCTTCAAGACCTTGTATTAGGAGGCCACTTCCTAGACTTTACACCCAAAGCACAAGCAACAAAAGAGAAAATAGATAAATGGGAACTCCTCAAGCTTAGAAGTTTCTGCACCTCAAAGGAATTTCTCAAAAAGGTAAAGAGGCAGCCAACTCAATGGGAAAAAATTTTTGGAAACCATGTATCTGACAAAAGACTGATATCTTGCATATACAAAGAAATCCTACAACTCAATGACAATAGTACAGACAGCCCAATTATAAAATGGGCAAAAGATATGAAAAGACAGTTCTCTGAAGAGGAAATACAAATGGCCAAGAAACACATGAAAAAATGTTCAGCTTCACTAGCTATTAGAGAGATGCAAATTAAGACCACGATGAGATACCATCTAACACCGGTTAGAATGGCTGCCATTAAACAAACAGGAAACTACAAATGCTGGAGGGGATGTGGAGAAATTGGAACTCTTATTCATTGTTGGTGGGACTGTATAATGGTTCAGCCACTCTGGAAGTCAGTCTGGCAGTTCCTTAGAAAACTAGATATAGAGCTACCATTCGATCCAGCAATTGCACTTCTCGGTATATACCCAGAAGATCGGAATGCAGTGACACGAACAGATGTCTGCACGCCAATGTTCATAGCAGCATTATTCACAATTGCCAAGAGATGGAAACAACCCAAATGTCCTTCAACAGATGAGTGGATAAATAAAATGTGGTATATACACACGATGGACTACTACGCGGCAGTAAGAAGGAACGATCTCGTGAAACATATGACAACATGGATGAACCTTGAAGACATAATGCTGAGCGAAATAAGCCAGGCACAAAAAGAGAAATATTATATGCTACCACTAATGTGAACTTTGAAAAATGTGAAACAAATGGTTTATAATGTAGAATGTAGGGGAACTAGCAGTAGAGAGCAATTAAGGAAGGAGGAACAATAATCCAAGAAGAACAGATAAGCTAACGTTCTGGGGATGCCCAGAAATGACTATGGTCTGTTAATTTCTGATGGATATAGTAGGAACAAGTTCACAGAAATGTTGCTATATTATGTAACTTTCTTGGGGTAAAGTAGGAACATGTTGGAAGTTAAGCAGTTATCTTAGGTTAGTTGTCTTTTTCTTACCCCCCTTGTTATGGTCTCTTTGAAATGTTCTTTTATTGTATGTTTGTTTTCTTTTTAACTTTTTTTTTCATACAGTTGATTTAAAAAAGAAGGGAAAGTTAAAAAAAAGAAAAACAAGGAAAAAAAAAAAAAGATGTAGTGCCCCCTTGAGGAGCCTGTGGAGAATGCAGGGGTATTCGCCTACCCCACCTCCATGGTTGCTAACATGACCACAGACATAGGGGACTGGTGGTTTGATGGGTTGAGCCCTCTACCATAAGTTTTACCCTTGGGAAGACGGTTGCTGCAAAGGAGAGGCTAGGCCTCCCTATATTTGTGCCTAAGAGTCTCCTCCTGAATGCCTCTTTGTTGCTCAGATGTGGCCCTCTCTCTCTGGCTAAGCCAACTTGAAAGGTGAAATCACTGCCCTCCCCCCCTACGTGGGATCAGACACCCAGGGGAGTGAATCTCCCTGGCAATGTGGAATATGACTCCCGGGGAGGAATGTGGACCCGGCATCGTGGGACGGAGAACATCTTCTTGACCAAAAGGGGGATGTGAAAGGAAATGAAATACGCTTCAGTGGCAGAGAGATTCCTAAACGAGCCGAGAGATCACTCTGGTGGGCACTCTTACGCACACTTTAGACAACCCTTTTTAGGTTCTAAAGAATTGGGGTAGCTGGTGGTGGATACCTGAAACTATCAAACTACAACCCAGAACCCATGAATCTCGAAGACAGTTGTATAAAAATGTAGCTTATGAGGGGTGACAATGGGATTGGGAAAGCCATAAGGACCAAACTCCACTTTGTCTAGTTTATGGATGGATGTGTAGAAAAGTAGGGGAAGGAAACAAACAGACAAAGGTACCCAGTGTTCTTTTTTACTTCAATTGCTCTTTTTCACTCTAATTATTATTATTGTTATTTTTGTGTGTGTGCTAATGAAGGTGTCAGGGATTGATTTAGGTGATGAATGTACAACTATGTAATGGTACTGTAAACAATCGAAAGTACGATTTGTTTTGTATGACTGCGTGGTATGTGAATATATCTCAATAAAATGATGATTAAAAAAAAAAAAGCACACTAGATAGCTAGTATCAGAGGACTGATTATCATAATAATAGAAGCGTATGTTTGAAATGGTGCCGTTGAATGTTCTTCTGTGACCCAAATTCCTTTCAAATGAAAGCAGAGCAAGCTAAAGATATGAAAAATGGAAGAGGGGATTTATTATTCTGGCCTGAGCTTATTTGTCTCTTTATAGAGAAATAAAGTATTTAACTAAACCATTGTGTCTAGAGAAATACTTATGACTTTTTCAATAACAAGGAATCACTTGGATTTTTCTTTTAATTACTGAAGCATTTTTAAAACTTTGGTTAGGCAATAGTATTTAACAAGTGACGATTAATCAGTCTTTGTTTTTTAAGTAGAATGTTTAGTCCACATTTTATAGTGTTTTATATACTAAAGTAGTTGGGTTTAAAGCTATCATCTTGTCTCTGTTTTCCTCTTTACCCTGTCTTTTTTATTCTTTATAGTGGTTATCATAAAAATCACAATTAGGCGTTTTTAAATTTTTACTGTCTACTTAAAATTAGAACTTTTACCATTTCCTTGAATAATGTAAGAACCTTATAACAAGTTTCACTCCATTCCTCTTTGCCCATCCTTTATGCTATTTTTATCAACAAATAACTTCTGTCAACATTTTTACAGCCCCGTGATATTATTGTTTTTGTTATTTTTAAACAGTCAATATTTACTTATAATTGCTCACTTATTTTGCCCTTTCTGGTACTCTTTTGCTTTTTGTTTCAGTTCCATGTATCTGTCTGCAATCATTTTGCTTTAGCCTGAAGAACTCCCTTTAGTATATCTTTCATTTTTCATGTGCTAGTGATGAGCTCATCTAGTGATGAGTTTTTTGTGTCTGCACACATCTTCATTTTGAAGATTATTTTCATTAGGTTTAGAATGCTAGGTGTCATTTTCTTTTCCATCAGCTCTTTAAGGAGGCCAGTCTGTGGTCTTACAGCACCCATCCTTTCCATTGAAAAACCTGCCTCTGGGGTGGTGGTGGTGGTTGTTGTTGTTGTTGTTGTTGTTTAAAGGTTATCTGTCTTTTTTTCTCTAGCTGCTTTAAAATTTTTCTCATTGTCACTGATTGTCAGCAGTTTAACTGTGATATGTCTAAATGTAGTTATCTTTGTGTTTATCTAGCTTTGAATTTGCTGGATTTCTTGCATCTGCGGTTTATGTCTTTTGTCAGTTTGGGAAATTTCTTAGCCAGCATTGATTGAAACATTGCTTATATCCTATCTCTTCTGTCTTTGCCATCTGAGACTCCAATTACAAGAAGCCTTTGTTGAAGAGGCTGTTCTTTCTCCATTGAGTAGACTTGGCATCCTTGTTGAAAATCAACTGGCCATAGTTGTGCAGGTTTAATTCTGGATTTTCATGTGTATGTCTGTCCTGTGCATAACACTGTGTGATAGACTTTCAGTATCTTCTTTGATGAACATATATTTCTTGCATAGTAGGTTTTAAAAGAACTTTTTTAAGAATCACCTTATCTTTTGATGTTATTCCACTGCCTAACATATACTGTTAACACATAATGAATACTGTTAAATAAATGAATCCAAGTCCTGTAATTTTTTATGGTATGTGAGTTTGTCTTGCCTGCGTCACTGCAGATCTGGATTATAGAAACCACTTTTAGCTATCATACCTATCACTGGTTCCTCCCCCTAATCCTACTTGGGCTGAGTTTTCATGCCTTGACCAATAAACATTGGCAGTGAAGGAGCATAGAAGAGTCCATCGAATTAGAACAATATATTTACTGTCAAATCTTCTAGCACTGCCAATTCTGGCCTGGCTTTTCGGGGGAGCCTGTCGTTTTGGTCCTGTCTCCCCTATAAATGTGCACTTCCCCTTCCTCCCAGCATGGCTCTGTACCACGCTGAGCCTCTTGCCTCCTTATCTCCATGTGCATACTTGCCCACTCCACCATCATTCCTTGCCCCTCACCTGAAATAATTTAGTTTTTCTAGTCTTTCCATATCTTATCTTTCAAGACCTCTCAAGTCCTTTTACCTCCATAAATGTTCTCCTAGTTCCTCTCATCTTTATTTTTTTCTTGCTTTTTATATTTATATTCATTGCCATAAGCTTTAGCTTTTAGTTAACCAGTTTGTGTTACAGATAAATACACAAGACCATGTCCTAGATGTTTTTGGTAACCCTCATAGGCATAATAGAGTGGCATACAGTGAATTTTAGTGACTTGATTGAATGGAAGAATATCGTGTCTTTAGTGGTGTGCTGCATTTCATCAGTTCTAAGTTGTGTGGGGTTTTTTTCCCGCACATTTTACATTTCTGAAATGAAGATGCATCCAGTACTCGTCAGTGGTCATGTAGCAGTCCTGACATAATTGTCTCTGCCTTAGCACCTGCCTGTTAACATTCAGAACGTTTGTTTTGCTTGGAAGAACACCCCAGATACAGTAGAACACTTTTTAAAGAAATTCTCTATCACCAACACACCTCAGGGTACAGAGGATGGGTATTATGTGGTGTTCTAGTTTGCTAATGCTGCCAGAATGCAAAACACCAGAAATGGATTGGCTGTTATAAAAGGAGGTTTATTTGGTTACACAGTTACAGTCTTAAGGTCATAAAGTGTCCAAGATAACGCATCAACAATCGGGTACCTTCAATGGAGGATGGCCAATGGCATCCAGAAAACCTCTGTTAGCTGGGAAGGCACGTGGCTGGTGTCTGCTCCAAGTTCTGGTTTCAAAATGGCTTTCTCCCAGGATGTTCCTCTCTAGACTTCAGCTTCTCAAAAATGTCACTCTTAGTTGCTCTTGGGGCGTTTGTCCTCTCTTAGTGTCTCCGGAGCAAAAGTCTGCTTTCAAAGGCCATCTCCAAAATGTCTCTGTAAGCTGAAGCTCCTCTCTCAGTTCCAGTGCGTTCTTCAAAGTGTCCCTCTTGGCTGTAGCTCCTCTTCAAAATGTCACTCTCAGCTGCACTGAGTTCCTTCTGTTTGTCAGCTCATTTATGTGGCTCCAGTGATTTAATTTAGACCCACCCTGAAAGGGTGAGGTAACACCTCCATGGAAATTATCCAGTCAGAGTCATCACCCTCAGTTGGGTGGGGCGCATCTCCACAGAAACACTCAAAAGAATTACAGTTGAATCAACAGTGATACATCTGCCCACACAAGATTACATCAAAGATAATGGCATTTGGGGGGACATAATACATTCAAACTGGCACATGTGAAAAGACACATACATTAGTGACTAAATCAAAAATGATTCAGATGTTGATGAGAAAGTGAATTGGTGCAGCTCCACAGCTGTAAGACAGTTTGGTGGTTCCTCAGAAAGTTAGAAATTACTATATAATCCAGCAATCCCGCTTCTAGATATATACTGAAATGAATTGAAAGCAAAGACTCAAACAGATATTTGCACACCAATGTTCATAGCAGCAGTGTTCACCGTTGCCAAAAGGTGGAAGCAATTCAAGTGTCCATCAACAGATGAATGGATAAAAAAATGTGCTATATACACATGTCGGAGTATTATTTGTTCATGAAAGGAATGACGTTCTGAGGCATGTTACAACATGGATGAACCTTGAAGACATCATGTTGAGTAAAAGTAGACAGAAAGGTCAAATACCATATAATATTACTTAAATGAAATAAGCAGAATATGCAAATTCACTGAATCAGGACTTAGAATACAGGTTCCCAGGGGCCTGGTAGGGATAGGGAATTGGGAGTTAATGTTTAATTGATATGGTGTTTCTGTTTAGGGTGATGGAAAAGTTTGCAGTTGATGAACGTAATGGAGGCACAACTTTATGAAAGTGATTAACCCCAGTATTTGTATATTTGAAAGGGATAAAATGGCAAATTTTGTGTTGCATATAAGTTACCACCAAAACAAAAAACCGTAGAACTGTACAACACAAGAGTGAATCCTAATGTAAACTTAATATAAACACTGGGCTAAAGTTAATAGCATAATTATAATGCTATTGTTTCAGCAGTTGTAATAAAACTACCACACTAATGCAAAATGTTAATAATGGGGAAAACTGAGTGGGTGGGGGCCTGGGATATATGGGAACTTTGTATTTTCTGCAGGATTTTTCTGTAAACCTACAACTGCTCATGAAAAAACAAAATTGTGTGAGGGATTGAGAGAATCGGAGTCTGAATAATGTTATGAAAATTTAGGAATACTCTATCCATTTTATTCTACTTATATTTTCCATTTTATGGAAGCACATGAGTGCTATAAATACATATGCCTAAAGTAAGTCTAAAACTGTTCTTTCATTAAGTAAAAATTCTAAATGTTAAAAAAATGTTTTGTCATAGTTTGGCACTTTTTGTGATACGTAAAATAATGAAGCATGTTAAAATCAATGGCCATCTTAGTTTCAGTGAACATGTGCATGCACTCTCTCATTCTCTCTCTTTTGGTAAATATATTTATATATATATTTAGGAGAGCATAACTTTAAGGTACCTTCAAGACTGCAATGACTATATTAAATTATAGCAAATAATGCTATTCTCATTATACTTAACCAAAATGTTCCATCTACACTAGATTATGGATTAAAAACAACAACAGAAATTACGGTATTTAAGAATTTTCCTAATTGGGTATGAAGCATAGCATGGCCTGGCATTTAAGAGATACAACCTGTGTCTGCATAGGAACATTAGTTGGTCTATTTCTGATCAGTTCAGAGCTTGGTGTACAGATACATAAACTTTCTGTTACAGAAAATTTCAGACACAGGCAAAAGCAAACAGTACAGGGAACTTCCATCTATCACTAAGCTCCCTCTGAGTTCTTTTTAAGCAGATCTCAGACTTTGTGTAGTTTCATCTGTAAATATTACAGTATGTGTCTCTAAAAAATTAGGACTCTTTAGAAATGTATTCATAAATACCCTTATAACACCTAAAAAGATTAACAGTAATTCCTTGCTCTCATCAGATATCTAAGGGTCAGCCTTTTAACGACAGCTCAAATGATCAGTTCTATTGTATTGTAATTTGATTACTCTGTGTATTAACGTAGCAAGATACCTATTACCTCAAGTTGGCTAATTCACATTTTCATAAAATTGTATGATAGCTTTTGCTATTTTACAGGGTAAGCCACATCAAAGACTTCATCGAAAAATACCAAGGATCTCAGAGAAGTCCTCCCTTTTCTCTGGCCACAGCTCTCCCTTTCCTCAAATTGCTAGATGAAACGCTCACACTGGAAGAAGCAGATTTACAGAACGCTGTCATCATTCAGAGACTCCAAAAAGCTGCTGACCCTTGTAGAGGACTTTCATAGCATTGATTTTTGATAGACTAAGTGGAAAACTTGCAGAGAAATGATGGTTATAAATGGTCATGCAAACAGAGATGGGGGAAAGGAAAAGTCAGATTCACTGGACTTTGATTCAAGTACTATTTAACTCTCTTCTGATGAGAATTCTTAAATAAGTACAAGTTAGCACAGTAAAATATGACTGGAAACCATATCCAATGTACTTTTTCCAAAAGGCTGCTCAGAGAGAAAAATATACTTATTTTCAAAACCAATTAAATCAATATAAGGTATATTAACTATATCATTTAGAGTCTTAATACGGTGTACATAGCCAAATACATTCACACTGTCATTCTCAAATCAATATTAGCGTTCCCAAACAGCAGTGATTTATTAAAATGTTAGCTGTTTCAGATTTTAAATATGGCAGTAAAAATTTAAAAATTACACATTGCAAATTAAAAGTATCAATATAATTCTTTACAACAGAGATGGGATGGGATGATACTGTTTTCACCCCAGCTATGCCTAAACTTCATAGTGTTCTAATCTTTATTCTCTCATGGCAGGATATTCTCAAATATTAATTTGGCAACAGTATGTAAGATGTATTTTCATTTAAGAATAAAATTTTCTAGCTTAGTATAATTCAATATTATTCTGCCTACTCACATTTCTACATTTTCTAAAAATATAATTTTTAAAAAATTATTCTCTCCCCAGAAACATTTCTATTTTATTTTATTTTTGAAAATTATGGCTTTGTTTTTAACTTACATTTGCCGTTAGCCATGTATCTGCCACCACTTAGACGCTAATGTGCATACTGTCACATTACTAATTAATGACTATTTTTAAAACTATCATGTAAAGTATGGTTTTCCATTTCATTCATCAGAGTCAAACCTATGTATACATTAAAGGATGATTTATTGCATTCAGATGTCACCAAAGAAAACATGCTTTGTTACTTAGACTTTTAAACAAAACCAGTTAGACTTTGATATTTCACTGTCAGATTAAATTCCTTTGCCTGAAAATCCTAAGTTTAAGAAGCTTTTTTGCACATGGGCCTATTGAATTAGATTTGAGGTGGCTTACTCATTCTGTGCCAAGGAACTAAGTGGCCCAGGCCTGTGAATCAGTGTTCATGCACGCTGGGTATAATCCACCAAAGCAGCAGTTCTCAAATTTTTGGTCACCAAGACCTTTTATTTATGTAGGTTATATCCATCAATTATATATTAGAGATTAAAAGTTAAAATTTTTGTTCATTTAAAATAATAAACACATTACATGTTAACATAATATTTTAATGAAAAAAAAAACTTTTCCAAAATATAAAAAAGCCTTATTGAGAATAGTGGCATTGCTTTCCATTTTTGGAAATAGCTTTCCTGTCTGGCCTAACATAGGCAGGTGAATTCTCATATCTGCTTCTATAAAAACCTGCTGCAGTTTCACACACCATTATTCTCCTGGAAAAAACGCCACTGCATACTCATAAGAGAGCAAAGAAAAGCAAATAACGTTTTAATGTGATGATGAAACTAGTTCTGATTTCAAAGACCCCCTAAAGGGTGTCAGGGACCTCCAGAGGTCCCCAGATCCCACTTCTGAGAACCCACTGGGGAAGCTTTTCAAAAATGCCCAGTTCCTGCCATCTTCCACACACATTCTGATTCATTAGATCTGGGGTGGGTCCCAGATCTCAGCGTTTTTTTCATATCAGGTGAATTTAGGTATGTGGTCAAAGCACCATTCTCTGGGAAATGCTAAGGTTCCACCTTGGCAAAGTAAAACCTGTGCTCTTAACCGGGGGCAGTGGAAGACTCCCCAGTGAGATGGGGCTGCTAGACTTCCAAGTTTTGACCCTCACCCCCATAATTTCCTCCTAGAGAGGTGGTTCCCCCTATCTGTGAACTAATCATGATGTAACCCTGTGCTTTATGTCCTATAGTACAGCTGAGACAAAGCTGGAACATTTAAATGAGGTTTTTACTAAAGGCTCAGGAATAACAAAAGGGAAATAAACACATAACTAGATGACCTGGCTTACGAGGTGTATCTTCTGTTTGCAGTCCATTTTTAAGATGCTTCCTTTTCTAGCTCCCAAACTTCCACATGGCAGAAGTCCATCTTTTTATTGGGAAGGAGGACAAAGGAGGGTCCTTTCTTTTGGTCCTTCAGAAATGAATAGGTTCATAATAGAAAGTCAGTATTTATTGTCAGTAATATTTACAGCAGCCATAGGAGCCCCCTCTATAGTGTAAAAAAAAATAATTGTTCTTTAAAAAAATATGAGGGAAGGACAAAATCAATGAATTTGTCCTTAAGATATGGAAAATAAGATGATTAATATATGTTCAGGAATCTCTAAGAAAATGTTTTGTAGAGGACTGTATGAAGAATTATATAATTTTCATTTGAATTGTAATCAGTACATGACTCCATATATTTTCTGTATTCTCCTTGGGAATGTTCTACATGTACATATATGAAAGCCTCCTTTGTGAATTTTTTGGTTTATAAATATTTAATCAGAAGATACATTTTGAGATTTTCTTGTGTGTTTCTTTATAGGGACCCAAAGGAGAGGTCCCTATAAATACCTATCATCAGCAATAATCTTCAGTTTTGTAACTGTAAAAACTTTCATTAGTGTGAATAATTTTCTCACAGGTTTTCTAGAATGAGAATCATCCACTAAAGTGCTTTCTCTGAAAGTTAAAAAGTTATAAACCTAGTAAATAAATATATATATATGTTAATTAAATGTTTGTAATACTCAAAACAAGTTGACTTTGGAAAACAAACTGAATTTACCCAAAGAGGGAAAACTTGAAAATAAGCAAGCATCATTGGTGGGGATAACAATTTGAACTAAGCAGTTGTTTCAAAACTATCAACATTCGGTTTCCTGAAAGTTGTTGCTAGGGCTAATAGATAGAAATGCAGTTCTAATTTTAGAGATTCTAATTTGTTCATTAAATCACTGTGCATAAAAGTTATAAAAAGTAATCTTATTTATTTTATATACTTATTCAATATGCTTTTCATAGTTCAGTGTGTTGAAAATAAGTTGGCATCTGTCTCAGTGCCTTAAAGTATTTTGAAAGCAATTTTTTCAAACTCTTTTCTGAAGGGTGAAATGCTATTCATTCAACGGATTTAGGAAATAATTTACATGTTTGTGATAAAATAGTTATATATGGATGCATTTGTCATTTTTATTTGGCAAAATCATTCAGTTTGAGAATCAACCGACATTTATTGACTTCTGTGTGCTATATACTTTAACCAATGTTACATTCGTTGAATACTCAGAAACGTACAAATTTGATATTTTTAATACTATGTCACTTGTTTTATTTTTTAAACCGTCTTTAGTGTCCTTATCTGAACTAGCACGAAGACTCCTTGGTAAGGTTTACTCCTTTGTTCTTCCCGTAAGTACAAGCCATTTAATTTAAAATTGTGCATCACATTAAATCCTCAAATAGTAGTAGTTTATTCAATAGCGACCAATACTTAGTTCTTTGTCACTTGTTTTAAATGTATATGTTTGCTTAAGTAATTCATATTATTGTAGAAAATTATAAAATACAGATACACTAAAATGATTTTTAAGTAACCTATTCCACCATTCAAAGATAACCACTATTAACATTTTGGTTTGCATTCTTTCAGGTATTTTTTTGGTATGTTAGTCTTTTGTTTTAAATAAAAGGCATGCTTCTTGGTTGTTGTAATCCTTCTTTTTTATCTATTGAAAAATACTTATTTGTGTTTTTGAGTAGAAATTGCATTAGAAGCATACCAGTACTTTACTGAAGAAATAGCTATTAGGGGCAAATGTCTTTTGCACCTTTCTGTGCAAAAAAAAAAAAAATTTTAACGGACTTCCTTTCAAAATTAAACTGTGATAGTTACACCCTACAAAGTACAAATATTGGGAATAAACTTTCCAAACCTCCTAAAGGTGCATATAAACTGTATCTAAAAATAATGACCAAAGAAACTTCATCTTGAGTTTGTTTAGTTTCCAAAGAATTAAATATTTAGCACATGAATTATGTACTGCTTCCTTCCACTGTTTATAGCACTGCAATCAGGGAAACAGAAAGAATCCATTTCGTAGATTAAGGAATTGAGGCAACGAAAATGGAACAACTTGCCTTAGACTGGGTGGTGTATCTGTTAGGATTAGATTCCACTGTGACAGAAAATTCAAAATAACAGTGGCTAACAAAATAAAAACTTACTTCCCATGCAAAAGTCCAGAGGGAAACAGTTCAGGGCTGGTAGACCAGCTTGATGAACACTTTAGACTCTTGTCTGCCAATCTCAGCATTAGCTGACTCGTGGTCCAAGATAGCTGCACTAGGACCAGCCATCACATTCACATATCAGCCCATAGGAAGAAGCACAGCATTCCCTTTTTTTTTTTTTAACAGCTTTACTGATATGTAATTCACATATGATACAATTCATACATTTAACATGCACAATCCAAGCATTGTGCATATATCACAGTCTAATTTTAGAACACTTTCATACCCTGTAAAAGAAACTTATATCCATTAGTAGTCACTCCTTACTTCCAACCCCAGTCCTAAGCAGCCACAAATCTACATTATTTCTCTACAGATTTGCCTATTCTGGATGTTTCATATAAATGAAATCACACAAGATGTCTTTTATGACTAGCTTCTTTCACTTGGCATAATATTTTTAAGGTTCTTCCATGTTGTAGCATGCAAAAGTGCCTCATTCCATTTTATTGTAAATATTCCATTTTCAGTACATATCCCACTTGGTTTAACTATCAGTGGATGGACATTTGGGTTGTTTCCACCTTTTGGCAATTATGATTAGTGCTGTTGTGAGCATTCATGTCCAAGTTTCTGGGTGCACGTTTTCCTTTCTCTTGGGCGTATAACTAGGCATGGAATTGAGTATATATCTAGGAGTGGGTAACTGTATGTTTAACTTTATGAGGAAATCCAAACTGTTTTCAAAAGCACCGGCACCAGTTTACATGCCCACTAGCAATGTATGGGGGTTCTGATTTCTCTACATCCTTGACCAACACTTGTTATTGTCCTTTTTAATATAGCCATCCCAGTGGGTGTGAAGTGGTGTCTCTGTGGTTTTGATTTGCATTTCCTTGGTAACTAAAGATGTTGAGCGTCTGTTCATGTGCTTCTTGTCCTTTCCTGTATCTTCTTTGGAAAAATGTTTTTGCACATCCTTTGCCCATTTGAAAAATTGAATTCTTGTTGAGTTGTGAGAGTTCTCACTACATATGGATACAAGATCTTTGTCGCATATATGATTTGCAAATATTTTCTCCCGTTCTGTGGATTGTCTTCACTTTCATGATGGTGTCTTTGAAGGAGAAAAGTGTTTAATTTTGACGAAATCTAATTTATATATTTTTTTCTTTTGTCACCTGTACTTGTGGTAAAGAAACCGTTGTCCCACCCAAGGTTACAAAGATTTGCTCCTAAGTTTTCTTCTAAGAGTTTCATAGTTTTAGCGCTTACATTTAAGTTTCTGATCTATTTAGCGTTAATTTTGTATTTGATGTGACCCCTTTCCTTTTAAGGCATTTCTGGGGAATTGCAGGCACCATTTGTACTTGAATTCTGCTTTCACTCACTGGTCAGATCTTGGTTACCTGGCCATTACCCATCTGTATGGCAGGCTGGAAAATGCCCATTTTAGGCATCCGATATCAAAATTAACAACTTGAAAGCCTACTCAGCCATGATCTTAGTCTGTGAACAAGTCGATTTTATTGCTTCGTTTAAAACTTTTATTTACAACCCCCCCCCCCCCCCCCCATGGCGATCTGGCCGGAGTTGTTAGCTGCGAGCCACAGGTACTAGCAGCCCCGGCCGGCTCCTGCGCGCTGCGCCTTCGCGGACCTGCCCCAAGGAAGAGGGTCCGAGGGACTTGACGGCCTCTCCCACCTCAGCGAATTTGGGCTCTTGGCCCTTTTCCCTTTGGGGAAACGAACCCGCGCTCGGACGGCTTCCCGGTTTCCGGCGGGTGGCCCCGGGGGCCCGGGGCAGCGCCTCTGGCTCCGAGGGACCCGCCCCGCGCCGCGCCCCCTCTGCCCGGGAGCGCAGGCCGTGGGGAGCCGGCCCCCTGCCGCGGCGATAACCCCCAGGGGGAGCGCAGCCCTCGGAGCTGCCGTGCGCCATGGAGGGGGCTCCTGGACGGACCCCGGACGCGGCGGTTGAGGCGCTGCCGCCCGCGGCCGAAGCGCACACGTCGGAGTCCGATTCGGTGAGCGCCGGGGAAGGGCGAGAGGGAGCCGAGGGCGCGGGGCTCCGTGGCGAGTCCGGGTGCGAGTGGTGCCTCCCCGAGAGACCCTGGGGGCATCCGATCACAGCCCTTAGGCTTTTGAACTGCCCGGGGTGGGGTTGCCGAAGGGCTCTGGCTGCTCAGAGCTCCACAGCAGCTCTGCAATCTCCTCCACCTCTGACGGGGTGTGTGGGAGAAGAGCCGATAGGATGAGGACCTGTCCCTGGTCTCCTGGTCCCCGTCCAGCTCTTGTCCTCTGCACCCCAGGCCCCCCAGACAGTCTTCTGAGCCCGGACAGGTAGGGCTTTCCATTGTGAGGAGCGGCCCTCTGGGGACCCTCATTTACCAGTGAAATTCGAAAATTTGGGGTGAGATTAACTGCAAGAAAGAAAACGAACGTATCCAGGGAAATGCCAGCCCTTAACCCAAATACTAGCATTTAATTCTCATTACAACCCTGTGGGAAGTATTTTCCCCATTTTACAAGTAAGGAACCTGAAACTCAGCAAGGTTAAGTAACTTGCCCTAAGTCACACAGCTAGAAATGGCAGGTAGCAGGTTCGTATCCAAGTCTGCCTGACTCTAAAGCTTGTACTCAGTCCACTGAAGGCTTGTGAGTGAGCAGGCTAAACTCTCATTCTCAGGACTTTCAGCTGGAATTTCTTTTTCTATCTTTAGAATGCTTTCTACCTGCAGGAAACTTGCAAGGCACACTAAAAAGAAAAGAGAGTCCCCCTGTGGGGGTGGGGAGGGCTGTCCTGCTGGATTCTGCCTGTTCTTAAAGTTTTCTGGAAGTTGAAACGATACTAAAATGTCAGAAAAGGAGACCACATCCTGCCCTGGGTGTGGTTTGCTCCTAGGGGTAGGAAGAGTGTGCAAAGGGTGAGATAACCCTTATCTGGGCTGACCTGCAAGATCCCAAAGTGGTGAAGCGAAGTGGTGTGGTGTGAGCCTCCTCACTCTCCCTCCTCCCACAGGCATAGAAGGAGAAACAAGAATTCCATTATCTTCAAAGACACAGTGTCTTCCTGGCCATTCATTCCTTCAGCAAATATATGCTGAGAATTTACTGGAGACCAAGCATTGCTCTCAGCTCTGGGGCACTGGGCAGTAAACTGCTGTGGTTCCTGCTCTGAGAAAGGCAGCAAGTAGATGGGACCACAGCAGGCAGACAGCACAATGAAGGAGAAACCCGGGAAGTGAGGGCCGCATCCCTGAGACAAAACCTTTAAAATGAGACCTGAACAAGGAGCCAGCTCTGTGAAGATCGGAGGGAGAACCGTCCAGGCAGAAGGCACTGGAAGGGCCAAGGCCCTGAGGCAGCAGCAGGCTTGGTGGTTGGGGGACAGCACCCCGAAGTGAGGCAGGAGAAGGGGCAGCTGGGCAGCCTCCAATAAGCCAGAGTAAGGACTTTATTCAAACTCTGATGGCAGGCTGTCAGAGGGTTTGAAGCAGAGGGGAGACCTGATCTGATTTACATTATTAAAAGATCCCTGTGGCTGCTGGGCGAGGAATGGGCTTTCAGGAACGACAGCAGTTGCAGGAAGCCACTTAGGAGGCTCTCACTGATCATTAGATTGGCAAATGCAGGAAAGAGGAATCAAGGATGACTTGAGCCCTGGGTGGACAGTGGAGCCATTTAACGCAGTGGGGACACAGGGTGAGGAGGTGGTGTAGACGTCGGGATGGAAATCAGTAGCTGCATCTCGACCTTAACCGAGCTGCACTACCTGCTAGGCATCCATTTGGGGCCATGAGTAGGCAGCTGAATATTCAAGTCTGGAGTTCACTGCGGAGCTTAGGGCTAGTGATATACATTTGGCGGTCAAAACATTACTTTATTTCAGTAAATAGCTCCAAGAAAAAAAAATTATCCGATTTATAATGTTTGCTGATTTGAGTTGTAAATACTCTCAGCATGGCTGATTTCAGGGTGCCACGGGTTCAACACTTGCAAAATTCCTGAACATATAACAGTCAGCTCTCAGAGCCATTGTCTCCTTTGTTCATCAAAAGGACCCTGTGAATTTGGCAGGGATTTTTCCCTTGACAGATGAAGGAAACAAGCCTGAAAGAAATAAGGTGACTGTTCAAGCTCACACAGGGAGTCGGTGGCAAGAAAAGTTCTCGAGCCTGGGTCCCCTGCCCCCTGGTTCGCTCTATCATGCTGACTCAGAAAATTCAAGCAGGCAGGAAGCATGGAGGGGAAATGTAAGGAAGAACTTCCCCCCTGGAAACATTTAGAGGTCATGGTTAAGGATCATTTAGTTTTTGGTCTCACTTCCCTTTAGGATGAGTTGGGGTGAGTTAGGACTGAGACAGTTCTGGAGAAACCCTCAAGAGGTCAGAGGGACCTCAGGATACTAGTGGAAGTCACGAGGCGTGGAGTGCTCTTGTGTCTGTGGTGGGGGCTCAGTTCCTGTGTCTCCCCCAGGTCAGCAGAGACAATCGCCTCTCGTTCTGTACAAAGCTGTGCTATGGTATTGGTGGGGTCCCCAACCAGGTGGCCTCCAGCGCGATAGCCTTTTACCTGCAGCTCTTCCTGCTGGATGTGGCCCAGGTGAGTGGGGCAGTAGCCCAGGGCCCCCTGCTCCCACCTTCCTTCTTCCTTCCACGTCTAGTCCTCCCAGCCCCGGTTGTGCGTCCATTAGCACTTCTCCCCCAAGCCTGACAAAAAGCCAAATGCTCTTGGGGCCAGCCTCCTCAGGGATATTTACTGCATCCCTGTTTGTGGTAGAAAAATGGGAAACAATGTGAATGCCCTACAGAAGCAGTTGAACAAATTATGCCATATTCCCATAGCGGGCTGGTGTGCAGCCATTCAACAGAGTTAGAGCTAGGCCAGTTGACTTGGAGGGCTTTCCGTGCAACAAGGCTGCATGAGAAAAGCTAGTTTTAGGAAAAAGTGCTGTCTTAACAAAACAAAGGCACATCCCACTTATATGTGTGTGTGTGTGTCTATGTATGTATATGTCTGAATGCGATTAAAATCTGAGCATGGAGAAAATTACAGAAGAGTACATGCCAGGCTGTTTCTGTTGGCTACAGGAGGGAATGGTGGGGGCCAGGAGGTAAGCAAAAAAATTTTTTTTAAAAATAAGGTATTCGTGATTTTTTGAAAGTGACACTTGCACATGATCCCACTTACATAAAATTATAAACTGCAAGTGCACATGAAAATGCATGAAAGCACAATCAAAATGCTTCTGGGAGTTGTCTCAGGATGGTGAGATTTCAAAGAGCTTCATATTTTTCTGTACTAAGTGTTTCATAATGAGTGTATTATTTATGTAGTCAGAAAAGTCAATAAAACATTTTCATTGTGGAATGAAAAGTCTGCCTCCGACCACTGGCCCAGCTGCACCCTTCTTGCTCTTCCACCCCCAGCCAAGGGGCCCTCAAATCCTCCCCACACGTGACTGGGCATGAGTGAGAATGGGAATGTGCCTCTGTGCAGCTGTCACCTCCCTCCCTCCCCTCTGGGTTGGTGCCCCGCAGGGAGGCTGGAGGGTCCTGGACACCATGGCCCTGGCGGGTGGGCAGGCCTGGGCACTCTCTCCAACTCTGCTGGGCCTTGACTTTCCCCTCCCCGGTCTATTTCAGATCCCTGCTGCCCAGGTGTCACTTGTTCTGTTTGGAGGGAAGGTGTCTGGGGCAGCTGCGGACCCCGTGGCTGGCTTCTTCATCAACAGAAGCAGGAGGACAGGGGCTAGACGCCTCATGCCCTGGTGAGCATCCCCACGGTCCTGGTGGTCCAGGCACCCGCCCCTGGCCCGAGGTCACTGGGTTTGCCACAGCCCTCTTTCTGGGTAGAAAACCCCATGGATGGTTGGCGGGTAGGACCGAACACCAGGGGACAGGACTGGGGTCAGACAGTCAGCCCTCCAGTTCGGAGACATTCTAGGGGACGCTCCCTCACCAGACAGCACAGGGCTGAGCACAGCCTCCAAGCCTCTCAGGTCTGGCTCGTGTCTTGAAGTGTGGTCAGGGTGGGCTGGAGGCCATGAAAGGTCCCAGAGAGGGGGTGCAACTTGCTTGTCCTCCACTGTCCTCAGTACAAAGAGTGGCACCACCAAGCAGAGTTCTAGCCACCAATGGCCCTCCACTCCCTGCCACCTCCACATACGATCAGCACCCCAGACCTCGACCTCACGTCCCCTCTCCATGGCTCCCACCCTGAGAGCCTCAAGCCCAGGGCTGCAGGAAGGGCAGGGGAGCTTGTGCCCCGAAGGGGTGAGGCTGGTCCCGGCTGGGCCCTTTGAGCCCCCTCTGCCCTGGTGCTCCTGCAGGGTGCTGGGGTGCACGCCCTTCCTCGCCCTGGCCTACTTCTTCCTGTGGTTCCTGCCCCCCTTCACTGCCCTGCACGGCCTCTGGTACGCAACCTTCTACTGCCTGTTCCAGGCCCTGGCCACGGTGAGCAGGCGGCTGCCTTCTGGGCCGGGTCTCTGGCGGGTGGAGGGAGGGAAGGACCCTGGAGAGGGCCCCGTCTCACCCAGTGCCTGGAAATCTGCCCCTAACCCGGGCACCGTGGGCTGGTGGTCCAGGGTGGCCGGGCCTGGCCTCCCCGAGCTGGGGCGCCTGGGGCCGGGCCCAGGCCAGGGGCCCCTCTTAAGCACCGCGCGGCCTTCCCAGGCCTTCCAGGTGCCCTACACGGCGCTCACCATGTTCCTGACGCCCTGCCCCCGGGAGCGGGACTCGGCCACCGCCTACCGTGAGTGCGGGCGCCGAGGGTGGGGGAGCGGCCCGGGCCTGCCGCCCGCGCTCACCCGGCTGTGTCCCCAGGGATGACCATGGAGATGGTGGGGACGCTGGTGGGAGCCGCCGCCCACGGGCTCATCGTGTCGGGGGCCCACAAGCCCGGCCGCTGCCCGGAGGCCGCGCTCCCCGGGCCTGTCGCCGTCGCCCCGGACGCGGTGAGTGTCCCCGGGGGGCGCCGTCTCCGGGGCTCAGCTCAGCCGCGGCGCCTCTCGCTGGACTTGGGGGGGGGCCCAAGTGTGGGACCAGCACGGTTCTCCCGCGTAAACCTGCGGCTTCTCCCCCTGGGTCCTTCTAAACACAGAATGAAAGGCCAGGTCTGCAGGCCGCCTGGGGAGGCTGCACCCCGAGAAGGGGCAGCAGGTGGGGATGGGGGTGCGAAGACCAGGCAGGCCCCCATCAGCAGTTGGAGGACAAACAGCTGTTTTCACCTGCCCAGGTCATCTTCTATTTTCTGTTTCTCCTTTTCCTCGAGCAAATGGCATTGCTGTCCTCCGGGGCCCTGGGCGCCCTCCCTCTGCCAGCCCTCCACTCCACCGCCACCAAGCCCTTCGGGTCACACTCTTCCAGCCACCGGGCCTGGGGGAGCCCTTGGGGAGCCCTCGGTGGCACCGGCTGCCTTCGGCAGCCTTGGACTTCATCTCCAACACACAAATTCACAAGATCTGCAGCCTCTGCCCTGCAGGGGCCTGGCGTTTTCTTTAGATGTGTGTTTATTCCCAGGCCTGCTGCCCCCCAGGACAGAGCCTTGTTTTCTGTACTCTTCTGGGCCATCCTGCAACACACTGCTCAGGCTCCATCCTCCTCCCCACACCCAAACCCTTACCATGGACAGCCAGAGGGCACTCAGTCTTCACGGAAACCTCAGGCTCTCGCGTCCTTAGGCCGAGTCCCTCTGCTCCCATGGGGAGGACCCCTGCCCCATGGGTTGGAGACATCGCCCCCACCCAGTTGTGTCCTGTCCCACAGACACGTCTCTACTGCATTGCAGCCACCGTGGTTGCTGTGACTTACCCGGTGTGCAGCTGCCTGCTCTACCTGGGGGTGAAGAAGCAGCCAGGTATGGAGGGGGAGTGGAG
The DNA here is from genome assembly GCF_015220235.1 of Choloepus didactylus. Taxonomy (NCBI): domain Eukaryota; kingdom Metazoa; phylum Chordata; class Mammalia; order Pilosa; family Megalonychidae; genus Choloepus; species Choloepus didactylus. Next base: position 12,134,915 of record NC_051326.1, read on the forward strand.
CAGCCCCCCTTGGCGGAGGGTTTTGGTGCCGATGGGCCAGGCTAGGCCGTCACCTTGCTGTGTTGCAGACGCCCCCGCCCCAGCCTCGGGCCCAGGCCTGGGCTTCCTGGCCGGGCTGGGCCGCACGGTCCGGCACCCGCCCTACCTGAAGCTGGTGGTCTCTTTCCTGCTCATCTCAGCAGCGGTTCAGGTACCTCCCGCTGGCCACGCGGCGCCGCACCCTCCCCGTGCAGGTTCAGGGGTCCGTCTCTTGGCACCCCCAACCTGGAGTTAGGCCTGAGTTTTAACAGGAAGGGACGTGTGGCCCAGAGGCTGGTGCTGGGAAGGGAGGACCCCGAGAAGGCTCGTGGGGTCGGCGAAGGGCAGGGCCCAGCACGAGGGAGGACAGCGTCTGGGCTACTTTTCCTCTCACACTGTCTGAAGTTCAGAAAAAGTCCCCCTGAACTTGGCTGTGCAAGGGAAGAGGGTGGAATAGGGGGGTTTTTCTCTGCACTGGGGATACACATCCTTCGCAGGGGAGGGGACTGCACAGTGGCAGCAGCCAGAACATGGGGTCCCAGAGGGCCAGCCTGCAGACCCAGTTCTCGCGCTTGACCTGGAAATTCCCGCCCCTCTTCAGGTGGAGCAGGGCTACCTGGTGCTGTTCTGCACGCACGCCTCCCGACTGCACGGCCACATCCAGGGCCTGGTGCTGACCATCCTGGTGAGCGTGCCGGGCAGCTGGGGGCTGGCTGGGGACAGAAGTGTGACACGTGTGGCCGTGTTCTGGGCCACCTGCCTTCCAGCAGAGGGAGGACTTGGGGCCGGGGCCATAAAAATAAGAGCCACAGGTTTAAACCTGGGCAGGTCAAAGGTAAGGCCAGGAGTACCCCCTCCAAGCCAGGGCTTTGGGATCCCGGCTGAAGGCGTTGGCACCCATGCCCGGCTTGAGGATGCTGTCTGCTCACAGGCATCAGCTGTGCTGAGCACCCCGCCGTGGGAGTGGGTGCTTCAGCGGTTCGGGAAGGAGACATCGGCCTTTGGGATCTTTGTGAGTGAGGCAGGAGGCAGGGCCTGGGGAGGGCGGGCTCGTGGGCCCTGAGCATCCTGGGGCCTCGGGGCTGGGCCCGTTTTCCTCATGTCTTCAAAGCCCAGTTCAGGGCCAGGCCGGTGAGTGGGCAAATGGACATCTGTCTCCCAGGTGATGGTGCCTTTTGTGATCCTGTTGGCCGCCTTGCCCACTCCGCCCGTGGCTTACGCAGTGGCCTTTGGATCTGGCATGAGCATTGCCATATCCCTGCTGCTACCCTGGTATGCTGGGCGAAGGGAAAAGGGTGTCCCCTCCTTCCCGTCAACCTGGTATCACAGGTCCCTGTGCCCAGCCTTTGCACCGGGGCCTCAAGGATGAGTCTGACTTGGTCTCTGCCCCCAGAGTGCTGCCAAGGGCATAAAAGGAGTAACTGTGCACCCCACCCCCTCCAAGGTCTATGCTGCCGGATGTGGTGGACGACTTCCAGCAGCAGCACTGGCACTCGCATGGCCCCGGCCTGGAGACCATCTTCTACTCGTCCTACGTCTTTTTCACCAAGCTTTCGGGTGCAGCTGCCCTGGGCATCTCCACCCTCAGCCTAGAGTGAGTCCCAGGGCTGGGCTCAGGCAGGAGCACAGAGCCCAGTGGGATGGGGGGGAGAGGGCAAAGCTCCCCACCCTAGCCAGTGAGGGGCCATCCATGTAGCAGGAGCCCAAGCCTGCTCCATGGAGAGTCTGGGGCCCCACCTCCTCCAGGCTTGTCTGTGCACATCACGGAAAGGCACCTTTCTTGGGGGCTTCACCTTCTGAACCCCAGCTCCCCTCATTCTCAGAGCTTTCTGGGCTCCTCCCTGGCCAGGCCACCCCTCAACACCCCCGTCCTCTGGAGCCAGGCTGACATGACCAGGAAAGTACAAGTGGCAGAATATTGTGGGGGTGGGGTACAGGGCAGCTGGGCATGGTGAGGCTCTGACGGAGGCTGGTGTGGTGTCCTCCAGGTTCGCAGGGTACAAAGCAGGAGCCTGTGAGCAGGCGGAGGAGGTGGTGGTCACCCTCAAGGTCCTTATCAGCGCTGTGCCCACCTGCATGATCCTCGCCGGCCTCTGCATCCTCATGGTGGGCCCCAAGCCCAAGCGGCCATGCCAGGACGGCTCCCGCCAGCTCAGCCTTCAGAGGTGGGCAGCCCACACATGGGCACACACACTGATGTGTGACAGCCCAAAAGATCGCCTGAAGTATTTAGCCAGTTAATGGTCCCGCCTGTTACAGATACTTCCTTTCCATACTTTCATGCGTTTTCTCCTATCCCTCCAGTCAACCCTCCTTGGTCTCCTTCCCTGGACTCCTCAATGCATGCTGGTAACTGAGGGCTCCCTCCTTGATCCCCTATTCTTAGTGCTCTACACAGCCCCTGGGGGACGGCATCTTCTTGCTTGACCTTAAGTACCCCTTGTGTGCTGGTGGCCCCCCAAGCTGCCCCTCCTCCCAGGACTTCATTCCAGTACTAGAACCACAGCTCGAGCTCACTCAGGGCCATCTCCACCTGATATCCCATAAGCGAGGCCATCCCAACAAGCCCAGAATTCAACCTGCTTCTTCCCCAGGTCGGCTCCTCTAGTGTTCCCCATGGGTGGCACCATCACCCACCTGGGAGTCATCTTCCACCCTTCCCTCCCACAGACTGTTCCAGGCAGCTCTCTGGGCCTTGTCCTTCCCTCCCGAACACTGATCTCACTGCAGCCTCAGCCATCTGGCTTTCCAGGGGGACCCTGAAGGCTGCGGCTGTGTTTTATTCATTGTGTATCTCAAGAGCCTGAGGCCAAGTTGGCACTCACAACATCTCTGCTGCAGCATGGACAAGTCTGGCCCCGCAGCCATTTGCAAGCATGCATGTGTGTTTCTGCAGATGATCAAACACCTACAAATGCATGTGCACATCTCCATAGATAGGGTCACCAGTCCTCTTCTTCAGTGTTGATGGTCCCAGACTCTAGCGGAGTATTCTGAAGTCATGCTTTAACTTCAGGGAATGACAGAGGATGGGGAATGGCTTAAAGGGACTTAAGAGAAACAGGGCTGTAGCTTTACCAACAGGGACTGGGGCAAGAAGAGTTGCTGGGTGAAAAGCAACAGCTCCCTCCTCACCTCATCCTTCTCAGTTTTTCTCTTCCTACAGGAGGACCAGCTACAGCCTCGCTTAAAGTCAGAGACTTCCGCGAGCCATCTTCTGGGCCGGAAGGCTCTCTTTCTTCCCATCCCTTAGCACCCCTCTCTAGGAGTTCAGCACACAACCTGTTTTTCCCCTGTGATATGGAGTCTTGGGTGACGTTTCTGGGACTCCCACCTGGCCATGTCTTGCCCACTGACCGCAGACCATCCCAGATAGGCCTGTGCCTCTGAACACCAGCTTCAGGCAACAGCTGACCCTGAAAGCAACCCAGTAGCAACCATTCCTGGGAAAACGCCAATCCATCCTGGCCAACAGCCTCCCTTGTAGGAACACCAGGCTCCAAAAACTGCTGGGATGGCAAAACTCACCTGACAGAGGCAGTACAGTGGCCCCTTGACCTATCTAGTTGCCTCAAACCTGGGTTTCTTCTTGGATTGTCTCCCATTCACTCCACCACACCTTCCCCACATCCACTGGAAGAGACCTGAAGTTTGCTTGTCGAAGTGGGCAGTGGAACAGAAGGGTTACAGCTTGTGAGTTATTATCAAGTGGGAGAAGTTATTCGAAATTGGATGGAAAGTTTTAACACCAGATATGGATGGGTGTGACTCATAAAAAAAGGTGAACTGAGGTGGCTCCCAGATGCTTCAGATGTGCATGGGTGTATGTTTTGTGTATTCTGTTGGGACTCAGTTTTCCTGGGTGCAGTTTTCAGTGTTCACCTCATCCATCTTATGGATGAAATCGGTGCATGAGCAATAAGAAATCAGAGCATTAGGCTCTGATTGTTCCCTAATTTATAAATCATATTGGAACAAATTTGTACTTTCAAAACAAGCAATGTAACAGAACTGTGTGTGTGTGTATGTTTGTGTAGAGAGAGAGAGAGATCCATAAAGTAATGCCATAAAATATTAACAACTGGGGAATCTGGGTAAAGGGTGTATGGAAGTTCTTTGAACTATGCTTGCAACTTTTCTGGAAGTTTGAAATTATTGCCAAATAAAACAGTTTTGTTTTGTTTTGTTTTGTTTTTTAATCCAAATCAAAAGACACTGTGCCGGATTGGACGCCACGTTCTTTAATGCAGTCATGGGGGCAGATGTGTTAGTGTTGATTAGGTCGGAATCCTTTGAGTGTTTCCACGGAGATATGACTCAATCAACTAGGTGAGACCTTTGATTAGATAGTTTCCATGGAGGTGTTATCCCACCCATTCAGGGTGGGTCTTTATTAAATCACTGGAGTCCTATAAAAAGAGTTCACAGACAGAAAGAGCTCAGAGCAGCTGTGAGTGACATTTTGGAGAACACCATTTTGAAACACAACCTAGGAGCAGGCAGACACCAGCCATGTGCCTTCAGAGCTAACAAAGGTTTTCCAGATGCCAATGGCCTTTCTCCAGTGAAGGTACCCTATTGTTGATGCCTTACATTGGACACTTTATGGCCTTAAGACTGTAACTTTGTAACCAAATAAACCCTCTTTATAAAAGCCAATCCTTTTCTGGTGTTTTGCAAAAGGGCAGCATTAGCAAACTGCAACAGTCACCTTCCTCAGTAAAGCCTTCCCTTTCTTCCCAGCCCCTCTGCTGCCCTTTCCCTGATGTGCCCACAGCACTGTGTTTGGCCTCTGCAATGTCTAGCTCCCTGCTAGAAACTCTGTTGGGGGACAACCTGCTTTTCTTACCAAGAGCGACAGAGTAACTCTCAGGCACAGCACCCTCATCTGCAAAATTAATAAAATACTGACTCTCCTTGGTGCTCCCATAGCATTCTGATGTCTTAATTAATCGAGATTTTTCCATTTTATCTCACTTACTAGACTGTAAACTCCTCAAATTAGAAGTCAGTGAAACTGAAAACAAAGATGCAACAGAGAGGATCAACAGAGCTAAAAACCAATTCTTTGGAAAAGCTATTAAAGTACACAAACTTCTGTTGAGAATAATCAAGAAAAAATAAACACATTAGGAATGGAAAGCAAGACAGAACTACAGATGCTGCAGACGTAAAAATGATTTAAAAAGGATAAACTGTACCAAAATAACTGAAAACGGCAGAGGTGGGAAAATTTCTAGAAAAATATAATTTACCAAAAAAAAGACTATAAGATACAGAAATCTCCAATGATCCTGTAAATATTAAAGGAATTAAACCAGTATTTAAAATATCCACACAAACCAAATGCAAGATCCAAATGGTTTTACCAAGTTCTGTCAGACTTTCAATCAAGGATCATTCCTATCTTCTGCAAACCCTTCCAGGGAATAGAAAAAGAAAGCACCCTCCACAACTCATTATGTCAGGCCAGAATATGCTTCACACCAAAAGTACGTGTTTTAAGTTTCCTTGATGTTCCTCAACAAACATCATGCAAAGGGTCGGCTTAAACAATAAGAGTATTAGCTCACGGTTTCCAGGCTAAGAGAAAGTCCAAACCAAGGCGTCATCAAGGTGATGCCTTCCAGCTGAAGACTGGAGTTCTGGGGCTGGCTGCCGGCAATCCTTGGTCCTGGGCTCCTCTGTTACACGGCAAGGCACATGGTGGCTTCTCCTGACCTCTCTCTGTTCTCTTCTGGGTTCTGCTGAATTTCGGCTTCTGGCTTCCTCTGTGGCTTTCTCTCTCTCTGTCTGAATTTCATTCTGTTTCTAAAGGACTCCAGTAACAGGAATAAGACCCAACCTGACCAAGGTGGGCCACACCTTAACCGAAGGAACCTCAGGAAAAAGGTCCTACTTACAATGAGTTCACACCCACAGGAATGAACTAAGTCTAAGAACATGTTTTTCTGGCGGTACACACAGCTGCAAACCACCACACTGGACAAGGAAAGTAAAAGAAAAGAAGTCTACAAGGCTAATCTTACTCATGAACATAGAAGCAAGAATCATAAACAAGATATTAGTAAACCAAGTCTAGCAATGTATATAAAATAAATACATCATGAACATACTTGGTTTATTCTAAGAATGCAAAGTTTGTTTAACATTAGAAAAATCGAACAAATAAAATCTACCAGCTTCACACATTAATGGAAAATAAAATAATAATCTCAAAAGATACAGAAAACATATTTAATAAAAATCTAACATCCATCCACAATAAAAGTACTGAGCAAACCAAGAAGAAAAGGAAATGTTTAAACCTGAGAAAGGTTTAATATCTATCAAAAACCTATAGTAGACATCATTGTTAATGGTAAAACTTTAGGAACAGTACCTTTCATATCAGGAATACAGCAAAGACGACTACTGTCTTCTGTTCAACACTTTATCAGGTATCTAGCCAGTGCAGTAAGATTATGGTACAAGAATTAAAAAAAAAAACAGAATTGGCATTATTTGTAAATAATTATGACTGCCTACCTAGAGACCCACCATATAAATCAGAATAAGAGAGTACACAGCAAAATGGTTGGCTATAAGATTAACAAAAACTAACTGAATTTTTATACACCAGCAATAGTTATAAAACATAATTTTAAAAGGATATTAACAGTAACAATAAAAAATATACAATACCTAGGAATAAGTCCAAAAGGTGTGGAAAGACTTCTGCGTCTGGCCATGGTGGAGTAGCAGAGTCCAGATTTAGCCTCTTGCCTGAAACAATCCCAAACTGGACAAAGGCCATGACTTTCAAGACACTGGGCATCAGGCAAGGAAGGAGGGATCCCTGGGCGATGAGAAACAAACAAGGTGAGGAGGGCAACGCACCAACTTTCTGCCTCCAGAAAACTTCCACAGTGGAGGCAAGGGAACCCCCTGGAGCCCAGCCCACTCCCCGAGTGGAGAGGAGCTGCATGTGGGGGGACCAGAGCGTGAGGGCTCACAGGACAGAGAGAGCTGCACCGGGAGAGATCAGGGGACCACAGAGGGCCCCTGAAATAGTCACCGGAGTACCGATTAGAAACATAATGCATAAATTTCAATAAAATTAAAAAATGTTTAACAAAACATACCTTAAAGAAAGAGAAAAGATAAGGTATAAATTAGGTGAAGATACTGTCTACACATATTTACAACACTAGACTGTATGAAAAATCCTTGCAATTCAACATGAACGAGAAAAATAGAAGTTTGGGTAAAAGACACAAACAGGTATTTTGCAAAAGAGAAAACTCAAATGGTCAATACACATGTGAAAAAATGCTCAAGCTCACTGGTGGTGTGGAAGTACAAATTAGGACCACAGTGAAATACCATTTAAAACTACTACTAGACTGTCATAAATTAAGCAGCGTGGAGCATGTAAAACAAGAGCTCCGATACCTTGCTTTTGGGAGTGAAAGCTGATATAACCATGTTGGAAAACAATTTGGCATTATCTCATCAATTCCGCTTTTAGGTAAAAGACCTTAGAGAGACTTTTCAAACCCTTGCACCAGGAGACATATACAAGAATATTCAAAGCAATACTGTTTATCATCACAAAAATAAAATCAAGGAAGAATCCAAACACCCATGGCAGGAAAATGGAAAGAGTATGGTAACTACAAAACAGTGAAAATAACATAGCATACGTATAACAGGGAAGAATCTTAGAAACCAGGTTGAATGAAAAAAAATAAAAGTTCCAGAGACTAAATACAATATAACACCATTTTTTAAAGCCCCAAAACAAGCAAAAATAAACATATTGTTTTGGCTAACGTGTATGTGGTGAAACGTTTTTAAAACAGAAAGAAAAGGAATGAAGAAATGTTAATTGTAACAATCGAAAGTCGTTACCTTGGGGTGGAGCTACACAGAAGGGATCAAGGAAGGGCCACAATACAGAGCTTTAGAGGTTTCTTGGAATTTTCTGGTTAAGTTAGGTGGTGGGTGGTTCACTTTATTATTAAGCCTTCCTACACCTTACGTATATTTTAGGTATCAAATAATACCCGTTCAAAATTTAGAATAGTTTCAGTGCAAAATGGGATTTATAAATGCCATTCTTTATGCACAATATTTTCATTAAAACATTAAACAATAACATAAAGAATTTAGTTTTTCTCTCCCTGTCTCCAAAGCCAGTAAACACTGTATTATCTTCCAGTGTTCCAATGAACATAATAGTGGCAGAGGCAAGGAAACATCTTCTGTATGAGAGTTGTCATGGAATCAGATTTGTTATCAAGAAATAATTTATACTCTGGACTGTCCACCAGAAGAGGAAATTCAGAGACAACATATATATATAAAATCAATAGCAGTTCTGCATAAGAGTAATAATCACAAAGAAAATACCACTGAACCAGCCACAACAGCTATTAGTGATTTTATTGACGACTCATCCACAGTCTTTTGACCAGAGAAATGATGATTATAACATACACTTGAGGCACCCACATCCATCCTGCTCAAGGGTCCCCCCACACCCCTTCCTTAGGCATCACAGTAGTCGTGCTTTCATTGTACCCACACGCTTCCTTCCCAAATGGAGTTAGGCCTCAGACTACCCCCAGCTACCTCCCCAAGGCAGCTGAGTACAGACAAGTGGACTCCACCTCCATTATCCCAGCAGCTGTCTAATGCATTTGAACCACAAAATGGGCCTTTGCTTCTTTCCTGTCCCTGCTCCATCCTCATAAACTGTGACAGACAGGAGTCCCCAAGGGTACAAAATATCTTTCCACATAATTCTAAAGGAAAAGAGAAAAAGATGCATGTGTATGTGCTAATGGAGTATCAATGACTGAAATAATTTATCTGCAGATTTGCTCTAACAAGCCACACACTGATCAATTTATTACGTGGCAGTACTTGAAATCTATGTTTCTGTCTGAAGGCACTGGGAAATGATGTCTGTCTGAAGGGAATCAGGGCTCCTTCCACTATCCTAAGCTGGCATTTTGGCTGTTAAGTATAATAAACCAGGACTTACTAGAACTATCTCTGATTAGGTGACATTTCCAACTTTCCGAAATACTTTCTCTCACAGACCTTATGCTGGTTTCTAAGACCCTGAATGAAGGGAAAAGAAAAATATCAAAGTTGAAGTGACAAGTAATTTAACTAAGGGAGCTGACTATTGGGAGGAAAAGATGAAATTTTTATGATCCCCAAACTGAAAACATTTCAGGGAGAAAATTATGAGTGACAACAGCACAAAATCAAACCTTAGGCCTCGTCCGTGCTTGGCATTGGACTGGTAGCATCAGTCCAGGGGTTCAAAGTACTTGACAGACTACCTAACGGACTCACAAAGTGAGTGAAAGAAACCCAGGCCCAATTTTTAGGAATATCTGGTCTTTTGTCAGCTGGAGTTGCATATTGAAGCAAGAGGGTTTGGTTTCAATCCTGAGAGACCCAGCCAACACCAGAACTATGCCCAGTTTCAAGCAGCCCTAGGAACAGAAGTCAACAACCAGTTTTTTGTCTTCTCTGAGTTCTGCTGCTTTTTGCTGGTTTGGGGGGAAAGAAGGATATCCTGGAGCATGTACGCTCTCCAGAACTCCTTCCCCAGATCTTTAAACCAAGACAACGTATAACAATGCTGAGCTGTCGTTACTTCTGTGAGCGGGCCTAAAACAGTTTTAACACAGCTTTTGGCAAGGACACAAAGCCTTAGGGTAACGATAAAACACAATCCATAATATTGCTTCATTCTTGGAATTCTGCCGTTAGACAAGACCACAAAAGTCAAGAATACAAAAAACAAACAAACAAACTACTTTCTAAGTCCCCAAACCAGACTGAGCTCTGCTGCTACTGAACAGGGAGCATCAGCTCTGGAGACAACTAGAAGATCCAGCCATGGCAAGCACTTCACCTCTGCATGACAGTGAGAACCCCAGCTGGTGAGAGAGAGTCCACAGTGCAAAACAGACCTTGTTTTCAATGGTCTTTTCTGAGAGGCTACACAGCAAATATTCTGCAGACAAACACCTGCCACAATGGTTAGAACCACTGAGCAGGATCTAAAATTTGGACGGCAGGGTCTCTAAAGACTTCAAGAGAATGGCCAGGATCCAGACTCTGAGAAGAAGAAGAAGAGTCTGTGAATCCATCTGACCTGGCCCGGCTGCCATCTCTTATGATTATTTCCTGTGTGGCTGTGAAAGTCAACGGGATGAAACCTTCACTGTCAGCAGAGAGGAGGATCCAGAGGGAGTCTGCAAAGTAAAATAAACACAGAGGCAATTTAGGACAGTAGCTTATTCTATAAAGAAAAATATGACTACAAATGTGGTTTTCTGAGGGAAGGGGTACAGGAATTCTTGCTATTGAACCTAATCATCAGAAGACTTTACAGAGAACGGGGAGCTGGAAAGACTATTACTTAGGGTCACATTATATGGCTGGGGGTAAGGGGTTGATAACTCACACCCACCCAAAAGCTGGTCACCGAGGCACAGATACTGGACATACATTTTCACCCAGCTGAGGCATTTATCATTCAGTTATGCAGATGAGCTCGTCTGTGTGTGTATGTGTTCAAGTGTGTACGTGCACATGTTTCAGAGGTTGCATGTGCAGGGTCCCTACCTTACCGCCACGCTGTCAACCAGTTTCTCCAAAAATTGAGATTGGCAACAGCTACTCTAAGGAGGAACATTCTTTATCCTTCAGAGCCACACCAACCTGTAGATACCCAAGGAGGCTGAGCCCAGACGAGAGTGGCCCAGATGCTCCTCGATGGTTTGTTCCAGGGTTAACTGGGGCCACAGCTTAGCAGGTAGATGCCTGGACCTTCTCTGGTTCTTTCAATTCTAATGTGTCTCACCTTGTGACTCTGACATCACTTCTGAAAATCTACACTTCCCAAAAATAACACATAAAATATGCAGAGAGGGTATTTCTTTTAGTATTATTTACAATGGTGAAAAATTGGAAACAACCTAAATGTCAAAGAAAATACAAGGTAAAAGATGGTACACCTCAGAATGGAATATTATCTCTATGCATCCAAAATGACAACTGTGAAGAGCATGCACCATAATAAGAAAAATGCTGATGACACAATGTTAGGGGAACAAATGAAACAAAATTTTACGTTCACTCTGGTGGCTATTGCGAAAACAACGATGTCTAAGAAAACAACCATCGTTCAGTATCTGGTCGCACACAGGCATGACTCAGTCCCCTCCATCTAAGATGCTCCCTATGTTTGCTGCACATTAGAAGGGCAGCTCCTTTAAGAAATACTCGGTTAGGTTTCTGATATTTAGGTTTATTGCAACAGGCATATGTAAGGTTTTTATGTTATTTCCTTGCAACTGCTACATGTTGCTTTAACTCTTTTCTAGTTATTTCATGTGCACATTTAATTTTTCCAGTGAGACTGTAAGTTCCCTAAGTGCAGAATCCATATTTTCCATGTGTTTTTAGCACCTAGAATAGGCCTGGGCATATGGTAGGCATATAATAATACTTGTTAATTATCTAGTGAATCACTGAATGGTTGCTACACTTCATTTTCCTTACCAGTGAAAACTACAAAATACATGAAGGGAGGGGGTGCTGGGAAGGGGAGATTTCTGAATTTAACTTACCATGCAGCATTTCAATAAGAGAGAGGCCAAACGTCTGCTGAACTGTACTGAGCCTTAGTTTGCCATCACATAGAAGCATAACTCTTTTTTCAACAACAGGAACTACATAAGGTCTCTTCAACTATAAAAATAAAAGTTGTTAAACTGATTGCAGAAGCCATGGAGTTAACCTTTCTTAAATAGAAAGTATAAATATTTTTGAAAAATCCCTGTCTACTAACACCATCAACTAGATTTCAATTTTAAATAAGGAGCTTTTAGCTGCATTATTTAACACGACCAAAGGGCCAGAACAAAATGCAATGCCTGATCTGCTTCCCCTGTTGCGCTGCTCTTTCCCCATGGTCATGTCCAAAGGACCCGCGGGAGCTGGCTCTCCTAGGAGCTGACCACAGCCACCCGGAAGACAGCGGCCTGTGGGACACCATCTGTTGCCGAGGAACTATCGCTTGGCTGTTTTAACTATAACTAGGAAACGTCATGCTTCCTTTACTGGGGAAAAAAGATGCCAAGAAATAGTGTCCCTAAGTTGTAGCGTAGCAGAGGATTTGTATAAACAGAATAATCAATCTGTAGTCAAAATTCATTTAGCTTAGAAAAAGTAGAAATGAAAATAAATGATTTTTAAATTTTAAAAAGTCAGATTAAAAATTAAGTCATCTTTTTAGATGGTTTCAAACATCCCTAGAGAAAGAAAATATAAAAATTATAGTTCTAATTTAAGACACATTAAAAGCACAAAAGTATAATCATAGAACACAATAAAAATTGTAACTCCTAATTATATATTATTTGAAACACTATCTTCATATAAGCATTTAACTTATTTTGTTGTCAAATTATCACTACTCATTTTCTGACTGCTGAGAATCATCTTTTCAACTATGAAAGAGAAACAATACTCCATTTATGGTGGAGGATGAACTACTCAAAGATATGTCTATTGATGAGGTTTTAAATCAGGTCACATTAATAAACTAAGAGTCAGAGGCAACTAATCATTTATTTCGACTCTTATGAAAAGTGGCTTCTGAAACTGTAAGGGAAACTGTTCCTTGCTTTTGATTATCTTGTTTTTAATTACTTTCATTTTTCCCTAAGCCAAAGGGATATACGTTCAATATTTAAAAAAAAAAAAAAACAAAAAAACCCCACAGAAATTTATAATACAGAAAGTAAAGTCTCAGAAACTTCTACCCTTCAAAGATGACTACTGATAACCGCTTGGTTGAATTACTTCATTATAAACTGAGAAGTTGAGGAACTGAAAAGGCAAGAAAACATATTTCTTATAACTTTAGTTAATAAAGATTTCATATCTATGAATGTTTAAAAAACAAAAAGACATTATTGTTTAATAAACTAATCTATTTAAATAAAAATAAAATTAAACAACAAAATATTATATTTTACCTCTTGGATTGACAAAGATTTTAGTAAAAGCATTGAAAAATACATGAAAGCATTTATACCTTACTGTATCGGTGGCTTTCTCTGGAGGTTGGATTATGGAAAATTTTTACTTTCAACAACATTTAATATTCCTGTATTAATTTTTTTCTATGAGCACATATAACTTATCTAATTAAGGAAAAAAGAAGACTACGCAACTTAAAAAAAAAAAAAAAAGGAAAAAGAGCTCTGTGTTCTGATATGGAGAGATCTCCATGATATATTATTAAATGGAAAAAGAAAAATGCAAAAAACTGTGTATGGTATCCTACCGTCTGTGAAACAAAGGCAGAAATAGAGATGCAAAACAAGGCTCACTAGTTTCTGCATAAAGAGAGAAAAATGAAAACAGTCACCTGTAGGAGGCAAGGGGCAGCAGGTGGAATAGGAATGAGGTGGGATTAAGACTTCTCAAGATATACCTTTTTCTTAAAATACTGTTTTGAATTTTGAACCAAGTAAATAAATTATTCAAAAAGAAAAATAAAAGGGGGAAAAGGAAAAAAAAAAAAATGAAAGTTTCTTTTTAAAATCATGGAAGGGAAAAAAAAGCAACTAGATATCACATTTATAAAGAATATAATTTTTTTTTAAATAAAAAATTTGTTGAAAATATACAAAAACTTCATGTAGTTAAATTAAAACCATTTAAATATCTGTTTTGGTCTTCAAAAACAATGGTGGTAAAAGTCCTTTCCAAAAATCTAGGGTTAAGATGTTAAATGTTTATAACTATGTTTCAATTAGCTTTGGTAAATGATATAATTAAGATTTCTAATGTAGTTGTGAAATTAATTTGAAAAAATTATTTTAAAAAATCAGCAGTTTAATATTTGGGGACAATGCTTGGGGAATCAGGAATCATTAACTAATTATTGTTTATGTTGACAGGTGTGATAATGTTAATGTCCTTACATTTTAGAAAAGCATCCTGTAACATTTAGGGGTGAAATACCATAATGACTGTACTTAAAACATTTCAAAGAACAAAAAACTGAAGCAGTTATGGCAAAATGTTAAAAACTGTTAAATCCAGGTGATATATAGAGAGGATTTCAATTTATAGTCTTTCTGTATTCTTCTAATTTTTCATAATAAAAACATACTTTATATTTGAAATTTTAAAACTCTTTCTAAAATTCAGTGTTTTAAACTATTCTTTGGTTCTTTTAAAAACAAGCATCCTTGACTTGGTCAGGCAGTAGTTTTAAGAAGCTACATAAAATACCTCATGATCATTATTTAAATAGTATATTATGTATTTATTTATCATTGATTTTGATACCCACTTTCTGCAAATGTCTTTTAAAATGGACATATACAAGGCCACTGTAATCAATTAGTGTGGTATTGGTAAAGCTCTAAAGACATCAGTGTTACAGTAAGCACAGTATAGAGAATCCAGAATTAGAACTCAGTATAAATAAGTTTATATGCGACAAAGGTGATAGATCAAATATGGTAGGTTAAGGATGAATTTTTAATAATGCTTCTGGCACAACTGGCTATCCACCTCTAGAAAATAAAAGTAGACCAGAAACAAAAATTAATTAAATATTAAAAACTTAAATGCAGAAAATAAAATAAACATAGTGCAAGAAAATCCAGACATTACAAGTACAGTAATTTCTATAATATACAAAAAAACCCTAATAAACTGGTAATCCTATAGGAAAAATGAGAAACGGGCAATTACCTTCAAATGGCCCCCAAACACAAAAACATACTCAAATTTACTAATAGTTTAGGGAACACAAAGGAATAAACGTGAACTACCACTTCACACTCATCAGGCTGGTGAGGATGGGAGGAAAGGACAGTCTCGTACGTTGCCGGTGGACATCCGATGATGCATGGTTCGGTAAAAACTCCTGGAAAGGCAATCTGGCAACTCTATTAAAAGGAAAAACATCTCTACTCTTCAAATTTGTACTCCCACTTCTGGGAACCAATCCAAGAGAAATAAAATTACTAATACAAGTGAGTTCATATGAAGATATTATTGCAGCACTGTGTGTAGTGGCCAAGAACTGAAAACAAAGTGAATGTCCATCAACAAGGGGACGGCCGAGTAAACAGCAGACTCCCAGCTGAGGTAGAGGGTGCATCTTATGATCCCATTTTTGTAAAACAATGACAAACCACCTCCCACACACCCACCTCCATATATATATACAAAGACCTGTATAAGATTGTATGAGTATAGAGGAAAGTACGGACAGAGCCACACTAAGCTGCCAGTTAAAGGAGTTTATGGGGAGGTGGGGCCCAGCCATCTTCCAAGGAGAAAGAAAGTGTTCATGGTAAAAACAGGTATATGATCCCATTTATGTAATAGTACATGTTTATATGTGTATGTATAAATAGATGCATTACTATTTTTTAAATGAATATAATCATTTTCCTAAATGGACAAGTATCTGCAGTGTCTCAAAAGGGTTTCACAAAATACGACTATTAAAATACATATTTTTTTCTAAATATAAACTGCCAGAAAGAATGTAATCATTCATTTTTTCATACCACGCACAGAGTAAAATCATGGCGTATACAGCTTTGTGTGTCCATCTGGCTGGCAGGCTAACATCCAACCAACCTGCAAAGGTTTAGCAACTTGCCTGTAATATAACATGCCCAATTCAGTGACGTTCAATTAGAGTACCATCTTCCTCATCAATATACTTTTCTTGTAGTACTCACTGGCTGCAGGTGCTTTTAGGTACAATGGCAGTTCCTCAAGAGAGAAGTTACCTGGTAAGTGACGTGAACATAAGGGGGATCCTGAGAGAGTGAATATACTGGAAAGGATTTCTTCCCATTGTGTAGAAGGACCTTGAGTTCAGAAAGACATCGTTGCATTTCAGCCACATTCCTAGATAAAGTTTCCAGCTCCTTAGATATCTGGTAAATCTCCGTTTCACTTTGTAAATTCTTTCTTTGAGGCGGATTAGGAGGCTGTGGTGTGCTGGTGTGGTCTGGTGTGCTGCTCGGTCTGGGCGGTATTTCTGACCAGGTAACAGGTTTGGTAGTTGGAGTCTGCAGGGGGAGGGGGCCATCACAGATACTGGATGGAGGGCTTTGTATTTCTTTAATAAGGGTTCGCCCAGGACTTCCACTTTGACTACTGGTACTAGCTGTTAATAAGAGCCCTCTGTTTTGGTGACAAAAGTTTGGAGAAAGACTTTCAGTTCTCTTTTTCCTATTTGCTTTATTTAACAGGGCACTGAAGGTTGAGTAGCCACTGTGGCTTTCACTTGATGTCACCGAAGAGTCTTCTTCCAACATTACTTCCCTAACAATCAAGCGGATGATATACCCGTCACACTCTGAAGAAGGGAGAAAGGTCCTATCAGTAGATTTCTGCTTTCCTACCAAAATTAGTAACAGTTTATCTGTCAAGAAACATATGCCTTTTGGCTTTTCACCACTCTCTAAATGAATTTGCTGGATGTTTGGCATAGAAGATGGAATGACCGAATAGATCAAAATTATGTTACAGGCATTGGAAGCCACTGCCACTACCTGTGCTTTAAGATTAAATGCCATGAGATCAGGAACCAGAAGGCCTGGAATGTTCACTTTTCTGGTCATGGTAACCTCTCTCTCAAAGGTCACAAGGACCAAGTGTGAAGAGTCCTGACCAGTTCCTGTCAAGTAGTCCTTTTGTCTTAGACAAATAAGAGGACTATCCTCAGATCTAGACCTATTGACACGTATATGAGTTAGATCCAGAGGATCTAAAGAGGAAGAAGAAAAGGAAGGAGAAACTGATAAACCAGAATTTGTTTCAGAAGCAACTACCCCCTTATCGAGAGCAGGCACTTCGCCAATAACTGGTAAAGTACATAGACAAGTGTCTTCACCACTAGGTGGAACGTCAAAGGTTTCAGATGCATTTAAGCCACAAATCTTATCGAGTGGAAGTTCAGTGGCTATAGCAACCTGTGAGCCCACAGTGGCTCTGATGGAGCGGATGTAGCTGTCCACATCGAACACTGGGCAGAAGGAGCACCTCTGAAGAGTTTTCTGAACACTGTTCCAAATAAAAGAATGCAGGCTGCTGCCTACTGCCACCACCAGCCTCTGGCCGTCCTGGGTCCAACATGCACAATGGATACGGCCCTGGGTGTTGACGTCCACTCTTACCTGGGAACTGTCACGGTGAATATTATGGAAAACGGAGACTTCCCGTGCTGTCAACACCGTCAGAACAGCACTTTCTGGGTGCCATACACAGCCCTGGGGAAGGACAGGGAGTGATTCTCTAATTTCACAGGTCTGAGCCATCAGCCACTGGCTTGTCTCTGTAGTGCTAGAACACAGCTGCCACACAGTGACATGCTTCTTGTGTTGGACAGCGAGCAGAATGGGCATGTCTGCAGTACCAGGTGGGGCCCAGGACAGCCCGGAGACATGCTCAAATTGTCCAATGACCTTGGAGTTCCCAAACTTGGCCTCTCCACTGTGAAACTGCACATCAGTCAGGACAACCTGATTCCCATCGGTCCAGGCCAGGCCATGAAGTGGGTGTATTGCTTGATACAATGCATTCTGTCCCGTCCTGAGAAGTTTTCCTTTTCCCAACTCCATCCTTTCTGAGAAAAATTATCTGAAATAATTTAGAAGGTAAGTTACACCATGAGAAAATAATCAGACAAATCAGAATGTAAGACATTTTACAAAACAACTGGAACCCTGGATTCTGCTGAGTCTGTTAGATATACCTGCAGTGGTCTGTCCTGAGGAAATAGTGCCCCGCCCCCCACCTCCAGTCTGCCCTAAGGAGACAGCTACCCAACCTCCAGCCTGCTTTGAGGAAACAGCTTCCTGACCCCCAGTCTGCCCTGAGGAGCCTGCCATCCAATCCCCACCTAAAGAGATTAATCCTTCAGTGCTTGCTAAACCTATAATCATCTCTCCTGAGGAAGCAGCCCTCACTGTTCTGTCTGGAGAGATTAACCATTTTACCGGATGAAACTGCAACAGAATGTCCTGAGGTAAATGGCTTGAGGGATACTTCTAATTCTTTTCATGACACACCCCCACCACCAGTCTTTGCTTCAAGACTTATAACCAGACGGAAGTCCCAACAGGCCCCGAAGGGTGAGGTACAAAGTGTGACCCATGAGGAAGTATGCTATATTCCAAAAGAACTGTATTTTTCCAATTTATACAGACAGAAATCAGGGTAATATGTGTGGGAATGGATATTAAGGGTTTGAGATAATGGTGGAAGGAATATGAAGTTGGATCAGGCTGAATTTATTGATATGGGCCCACTAGGCAGAGACTCTGCTTCAATGTTGTAACTCAAGGGGTTAGAAAGGACATTAACAGTTTGTTTGGGTGGTTAGCTGGAACATGGATCAAGAGGTGGCTGACGTTACCTGAGGTTGAAATGCCAGAACTGCCCTGGTATAAAGTAGAGGAGGGAATTCAAAGGTGTAGAGAGATTGGAATGTACACCCCTGGAATATCCAGAGGACACACCTTTTACCAGGACTGTGAGGAATAAATTTGTGAGACTAGCTCCATCATCCCTGAAGAGCTCTGTAGATGCCCTTCTCTGTAGGTCAGATATTACTGTGGGGACTGCTGTCACTGAGCTGGAATCCTTAAACACAATGGGGTCACGTGACAACACTCAATTGCCAAAGACAAGGTGGACATAGCTACCATAATGGAAAAGAGGCTCAAAGCAGCAGGCAAAATAATCTGTCTCACAGAGACTTATGGCATTGACTAGTAGATCATAAGAGTACATCAAAGTAAAATATATGGGCAGTCTACTAAATTCTTGTTTGATCTGTATAAGCAGAATAATTCTAGGTCAAGTGAACAAAAGTCTACCTTGAATTACAAAAACAGAGAGTCATGGCCCCTTAATCAATTCCCAGACTTGAGACAGTTTACAGACCCAGAGCCCCTTGAATGAGGGGAAGGCTGGGTACCCTTGGGGAAGGGCCGTTACACTGCCAAAAACTTATACTGTTAATCTTCCTTCCAGCCTTTTACCAGGGTAACTGTGCATTGGGGAAAAGGAAATGATCAGATATTTCAGGGATTATTAGACACTGCTGCAGAAGTGACATTAATTCCAAAACATCACTCTGGTCCACCAGTCTGAGTTGGGGCTTATAGAGGTCAGGTTATCGATGGAGTTTTAGCTCAAGTTCGTCTCACAGGGGATCCAGTGGGTCACTGGACCCATTCTGTGGTTATTTCCCCAGTGCCGGAATGCATAATTGGAATAGACATACTGAACAACTGGCAGAATACTCACATTGGTTCCCTGACTCGTGGACTGAGGGCTATTATGGTAGGAAAGGCCAAGTGGAAGCCACTAGAACTGCCTCTGCCTAGCAAAATAGTAAACCAGAAGCAATACTGATTCCTGGAGGGATTGCAGAGATTAATGCCACTCTTAAGGACTTGAAGGATGCAGGGGTGGTGAGTCCCATACATCCCCATTCAACTCTATTTGGCCTGTGCAGAAAACAGATGGGTCTTGTAGAATGACAGTGGATTATCGTAAGCTTAATCAGGTGGTGACTCCAATTGCAGCTGCTATTCCAGATGTGGTATCATTGCTTGAGCAAATCAACACATCCCCTGGTACCCGGTATGCAGCTATTGAGCTGGCAAATGTTTTTTTCTCAATAGTTGTTAGTAAGGACCACCAGAAACAGTTTGCATTCAGCTGGCAAGGCCAGCAGTATACATTCACTGTGCTGTCTGAGGGGTATATCAACTCTCCAGCCCTATGTCATAATATTGTCTGCAGGGATCTTGATAGTTTCTCTCTTCCACAAGACATCACACATACTATTCCACACAGCATTGCTTCTGACCAAAGAAACCACTTCACAGCAAATAAAGTGAGGGAATGGGCACATGGTCATGGAATTCTCTGGTCTTACCATGTTCCCCATCATCCAGAGGCAGCTGGGTTGATGGAATGGTGGAATGGCCTGCTGAAGTCTCAATTATGGCAACAAGTAGATGGCAATACCTTGCAGGGCTAGGGCAGCATTCTCCAGGAGGTTGTGTATGCTCTGAATCAGCATCCACTCTATGGTGCTGTTTCTCCCTTAGCCAGGATTCATGGGTCCAGGAATCAAGGGGTGGAAATGGATGCAGCACCACTCAGTACCACTCCTAGTGATCCACTAGGAAAATTTTTGCTTCCTGTCCCTGCAAGCCTAAGCTCTGCTGGTCTACAAGTCTTTGTTTCAAAAAGGAGTGCTTCCACCAGGAAACACAATAATCCCACTGAACTGGAAGTTAAGACTGCCACCTGGCCACTCTGGGCTTCTCATGCCTCTGAATCAACAGGCAAGGAAGGGGATTACTGTACTGGCAGGGGGTGATTGGTCCTATCAAGGGGAAACAGCACTCCAACTACACAACAGAGGTAAAGAAGAGCTTTCCTGGAATACAGGAGATCCCCTAGGGCATCTCTTAGTACTACCATGCCCTGTGATTAAAGTCAATGGAAAATTTGAACAACCCAATCCAGGCAGGACTACCAATGGCCAAGAAACTTCAGGAATGAAGGTTTGGTAATCCTACCAGGCAAAGAACCACGGCCAGCTGATGTGCTTGCTAAGGGTAAAGGGAACATGGAATGGGTAGTAGAAGAAGGTAGTGATAAATATAAACTACGACCATGTGACCAGTTACAGAAATGAGGACTATGATGGCATGAATAATTTCTCCTTGTTTTGTTATGAGTATGTTTGTATTTGTTTATAAAGCAAATATCTTTGCTTTCTTCTCTGTCTTCTCCCTTTATCATATGACATAAGCTGTATTGTTCATTTTGCAGTATTTAAGTTAAAGGAAATCAAGTTCATTTCTGGTTGTATGCAGGATAGCTGAGTATTGTTAGGCAAAACATATGTATGTTATTGTATTCTATCTAGAAATTAAGTATGTTTTAAGGTGATGTGTACAGCTGCCAAGTTGACAACGGGTGGACTGTGATGGTTAGGTTCATGTGTCAACTTGGCCAGGTGATGGTGTCCAGGTGTCTAGTCAAGCAAGTACTTTCAATGGAATTACCAGTTCACTGCTTGCCCTACGGAATTTGGACTTATACATCCTGTCCAACGGAACTTGAATTAGTGCATCCCCACAGCTGTGTAAGACACTTTTGTAAAATCTTGTGTTTACAGATATCTCTTGTTGATTCTGTTTCCCTAAAGAACCCTAACTAATACACCTTCCAACAAAGAAAAGCCCAGAACCAGAAGACTTTACAAGAAGAGTTAATACCAATCTTGTTCAAACTCTTCCAAAAAACTGAGGGAACACTACCTAACTCATTCTAATACCACAGCCAGATAAAGATATTACAAGAAAAAAAATTACAGACCAATTTCTCTTATGAATATAGATGTAAAAATCCTCAATAAAATATATCAATTCCAATCCAACAGATTATTAAAAGAATTATACACCATGATAGAGCGGGATTTATCCCAGATATGCAAAGATGGTTCAAAATAAGTAAATCAATTAATGTAATACACCACATTAACAGAACAATGGGAAAAATCCAAATGATCATCTCGACACCAGAAAAGGCATGACAAAATCCAGCACGCTTTCTTGATTTAAAAAAAAAAAAAAGAATACACACACTTAGAAAAACAGAAATAGAAGGAAACTTCCTCAACAAGATAAAGGGCATATGTGAAAACCTATTACTAACATCACATACAATGGTTAAAGACTGAAATCTTCCCCTCTAACATCTGGAACAAGACAAAGATGCCTACTGTCATTACTGTTATTCAAGATTGTCCTGAAGTTCTAGCCAGAGCAGTTAGAAAGATAAAGAAATAAAAGGCATCCAAAATAGAAAGCAAGAAGTAAAACATTCACTATTTGCAAATGACATGATCCTATATATAGAAAGTCCTGAAAAATCCACAACAAAGCTACTAGAGCTAACAAAAAAGAATTCAGCAAAGTGACAGGATACAAGACCAATACACCAAAAAATGAGTAGTATTTCTATACACTAGTAATAAGCAACCTGAGGAGGAAATCAAGAAAATAATTCCATTTATAATAGCAACTAAAAGAATCAAATACCTAGGAATAAATTTAACCAAGCCATGTAAAGGAATTATAGGAGGAAAACTATAAAGCTTTGCTAAAAAAAAAAAAAAAAAAAAAAAAAAGAATCAAAGAAGACATAAATAAATAGAAGGACATTCCACACTCATGCATTGGAATACTACATATTGTTAAGCTGTCAATTCTACCAAAAGCAATTTGTAGATTCAATGCAATCCCACTGAAAATCCCAAAAGCCTTCTTTGCAGAAATGGAAAAACCAATCGTCAAATTTATTTGGAAAGGTAAGGGGCCCTGAGTAGCCAAAGTCACCTACAAAAAGAAGAACAAAGTTGGAGAACTCACACTTCCTGAATTTAAAACTTGTTACAAAACTACAATGGTCAAAACAGCAGGGTACTGGCACATGGGCAGATATAAAGACTAATGAGATCAAATGGAGAGTTCAGAAATAAACCCTCACATTTATGGACAACTGGTTTTTGACAAGGCTGCCAAGTCCACTCAATTGGGAAAGAATAGTCTCTTCAACAAATGATGCTGGAAGAACTGGATATCTATATGCAAAAGAATGAAGGGATGCCTTTATTTCACATCATATACAAAAATGAACTCAAAATGGATCAAAGACCTAAATATAAGAACCAGGAGTATAAAACTCCTAGAGAACATAGGGAAGCATCTTCAGGGTCTTGAGTTAGGCAGTATTTCCTAGTCTTTATACCCAAAGCACAAGCAACAAAACAAACAACAGATAAATGGGACTTTGTCAAAATAAAAAACTATTGTGCCTGAAAGGACTTTATTATGAGAGTGAAAAGACAACCTACGCAATGGGAGAAAATATTTGGAAACCACATTCCAATAAGGGTTTACTACCCAGACTATACAAGGAAATCCTACAAATCAACAATAAAAATCCAAAACGCCAACAAGGAAGACGAAAATGTGGACATACTGAACAAAGACTTTTAAAAAATGACCTTAAAAATGCTCAAGGAGATGAAAGAAAATTCAAAGAACTAAAGGATATCAGGAAAACAATGAATTAGCAATATGAGAATCTTAGTAAAGAGATAGAAATTTTAAAAAGGAACCACAGAAGTACTACAGTTGACAACAATAACAGAAATGAAAAATTTCCAGGAGAGTTTTAACAGCACAATGGAGCTAGCAGAAGAATCAGCAAACCTAAAGACAAGACAACT
This sequence comes from Choloepus didactylus, assembly GCF_015220235.1. Taxonomy (NCBI): domain Eukaryota; kingdom Metazoa; phylum Chordata; class Mammalia; order Pilosa; family Megalonychidae; genus Choloepus; species Choloepus didactylus. Next base: position 12,158,322 of record NC_051326.1, read on the forward strand.
GAAACTAATCAGGCTGAGAAGCAGAAAGAAAAAAGAATTATAAACAGCAAAAATAGCCTAAGACACCTCTGGAACACCATCAAGCTCACCAATATGCACATTTTGGGAGTCCCAAAAGGAGAAGAAAGAGAGAAAGGGGCAGAGGGAACATCCAAAGAAATAATGACAGAGAACTTCCAAACCTGGCAAAAGATGTAAATATGTACATGCAAGAAACCAAGAGGACATCAAACAAGATAAATATGAATAAAAATACATATACTGGTTTTGGACATAAAATGTACAAAGATATGTGGTAACAAGTACAAAAAAAGTGGGGGACAGAGGGGTATAGAAAAAGTATATGTACATGCTACTGAAGTCAAGTTGGTAGCAAACAAAATATTTTTGTTATATATTTAGGACGTTAAATTTTATCCCCATGGCAACCACAAGGAAAATATATGAAAAATATATCCAAAGAGAAATGAGAAGGCAGTCAATATGGTACAAAACAAAAAAATAAATATAAAAGTAGGCATTAACGGGAGAATTGAGAAACATAAAGGTATAAAACTTACAAAGACTAAACAGCAAAATGGCAAAAGAAAGCCCTGCATTATCAGTAGTGACTTTAAATGTAAAAGGCTTAAACTTTCTAGTAAAAAAAGCAGAGATTGGCAGAAGTGATTAAAAAAGCATGATCCAACTATAAGCTGTCTGCAAGAGACTCACCTTAAAGTCAGACACCAGTAGACGAAAAGTGAAACGATGGAAAAAAATACATACCACGCAAATAGTAACAAAAAGAGAGCTGGGATAGCTATACTAATATCAGATAAATCAGAATTTAAGCAAAAATAATAATAAAAAATAAAGTTACAAGGGACAAAGACAGTCACTATATATTACTAAAGGGGTCAATCCAACAAGAAGATTAACCACTATAAATATATATGCCTCTAACAGCAGAGCCCCAAAATATATGAAGCAAATACTGACAGATTTGAAGGGAGAAACTGATGATGTTACATTAACAATAGGAGACTTTAATAATACACCACTTTCCATAATGAATAGGACATCTAGTCAGAAAGTCAATAATGAAATACAAAACTTGTACAATACTCTAAATGAACTAGCTAACACGTATACACAGAACACTGCACCCAACAACAACAGAATACATATATTTTTTTTTGAGTGCACATGGATCATTCTCTAGGATAGACCATACCTTAGGTCATAAGACAAGTCTTAATACATTCAAAAATATTGAAATCAAACAATGTATCTTCTCCAACCACAATGGAATGAAGCTAGAAAGCAATAACAGAGGGAGGAATAGAAAATTCACAAACGTGGAAATTAAACAACATACTCTTAAACAACCAATGGTTAAAGAGGAAGTAACAAAGGAAATTAGGAAATATCTTGAGGTGAATGAAAATGAAAATACAACATACCAAAACTTATGGATGCAGCAAAGGCACTGCTGAGAGAAAAATTAATAGCCTCTAAATTCTTAACATTAAAACAGAAGAAAGACTTCAAATCAGAGACCTGACCTCAAATATATGCAAGTTAAATAACACAATCTTAATCAATGGGTCAAAGAAGAAATCACAAGAGAAATCAGTAAATATCTTGAGACGAATGAAAATGAGAACACTACATATCAAAACTTACGGGATACAGTGAAGGCAGTGCTTAACTGGAAATTTGTAGCCTGAAATGCTTATACTAAAAGATAAGAAAGAGCTAAAAATCAAAGACTGAACTGCTCACCTGGAGGAAGTAGAAAAAGAAGAGCAAACTAAACCCAATTCAAGCCAAAGGGAAAAAAATGATGAAGATTAGAGCATAAATAAATAAAATAGAGAATAAAAAAACCATAGAGCATTAACAAAACCAAAAGTTGGTTCTTTGAAAAGATTAATGTGATTGACAAACCTTTAGCTAGACTGACAATGAAAAAAACAGAGAAGATATAGATAACAAAAATCAGAAAAGGCAGATATTATTACTAACCCCACTGAAACAGAAAGGACTATAAGAGGATACTATGAACAAATGTACACAAAAAAATTAGATAACCTAGCTGAAATAAACAAATTCTTATGCAATCACAAACTACCCACACTGACTATAGAAGAAATAGAAGATCTCAACAGACCAATTACTTGAAGAAGAAATTGAATCAGTACTCAAAAACCTCCCAACAAAGAAAAGCCTAAGACCAGAAGGCTTCACAGGGGAATTTTACCACACATTCCAAGAAGATTTAATTCCAATTCTGCTCCAACTTCCAAAAACTTGAAGAGGAGGGAACACTCCCTAACTCATTCTACAAAGCCAACACCCCCCTCATACCAAGCTAGATAAAGATACTGCAAGAAAATTACAGACCAATATTTCTTACAAATATAGAAGCAAAAATGCTCAACAAAATACTAGTGAACTGAATCCAAAAGAATATTTTAAAAATTATACACCATGATCAAGTGAGATTTATCCCAGGTACACAAGGGTGGTGCAACATAAGAAAATCAATTTATGTAATACACCACATCACATTATCAACTGGGAAAAAACACATGATCATCTCGATTGATGTAGAAAAGGCATTTGACAAAATCCAGCATCCTTTTTTTTTTTTCCTGATCTTAAAATTTATTATAAAGCTACAATAATCAAAACAGCATGGTACTGGCACAAGGAGTTTATAAATAAACTCTCATATCTATGGCCGATTGACTTTTTTTTTTTTAATTCAGTTTTATTGAAATATATTCACATACCATAGCATCATCCATAGTATACAATCAACTGTTCACAGTATGATCATATAGCTATACGTTCATCACCACAATCTATTTCTGAACATTTTCCTTATATCAGAAAGAATCAGAATAAGAATAAAAAATAAAAGTAAAAAAAGAACACCCAAACCATCCCCCCCATCCCCCCCATTTGTCATTTAGTTTTTGTCCCATTTTTCTACTCATCCATCCATACACTAGATAAAGGGAGTGTGATCCACAAGCTTTTCACAATCACTCTGTCACCCTTTGTAATCTACATTATTATATAGTCATCTTCAGGACTCCAGACTACTAGGTTGGAGTTTGGTAGTTTCAGGTATTTACTTCTAGCTATTCCAATACATTAAAACCTAAGAGGTGTTATCTATATAGTGCATAAGAATGTCCATCAGAGTGACCTCTTCACTCCATTTGAAATCTCTCAGCCACTGAAATTATTTCATCTCATTTTGCATCCCCTCTTTTGGTCAAGAAGATGTTCTCAATCCCACAATGCCAGGTCTAGATTCATCCTCAGGAGTCATATCCTGCATTGCCAGGGAGATTTACACCCCTGGGAATCGGGTCCCATGTAGAGGGGAGGGCAGTGAGTTCACCTGCCGAGGTGGCTCAGTTAGAGAGAGAGAGAGGGCCACAACAAAGAGGTACTCAGGGGGAGACTGTTAGGCATAATTATATGCAAGTTTAGCCTCTCCTTTGCAGTAACAAGGTTCATAAGGGCAAGTCCCACAATAGAGGGCTCGGCACATCAAACCGCCAGTCCCAATGTTCGTGACAACATCAATATCAGTCCAGGTGACAAAGTCCAACACTTCTGCACCTTCCCCCAGCTCCTCTGGGCTCGGGGCAGTGGGGGGGAGGCTGTAAATTTATTTTTTATTCTCTGCCCAAATTACTTTGGGATGTGTCACTATTTCACTCTAACATATACTAACTCCAGCATCCTTTCTTGATAAAAACACTTCAAAAGGTAGGAATCAAAGGAAATTTCCTCAACCTGATTAAGGGCATATATGAAAAACCCAGTTAACATTGTACTCAGTGGTGACAGACTGAAAGCTTTCCCTCCGCTGTGGCTTGAAATTATGCACCCCAGAAAAGGCCATGTTCTTTCACTCCATTCCTGTGGGTCCAGACCTATTGTAGGTGGGAACTTTTAGTCAGGTTATTTCAACTGAGATGTGACCCACCCCATTCAATGTGGGTTGTAATCCTTTTACTGGAGTCCTTTACAAGAGACGAAATTAAGAGAAGCTCACAGAGAAAAAGCCCCCAGAGGAGTTGAGAGAGGAAGCCACTGAAGTCAGAAGCTGAAAGCAACAAAACCCAGAGAAGACAAGCAGATGCTGGCCATGCGCCTTCCCATGTGACACAGATGTCCCAGATGCCAGTGGCCTTTCTTCAGAGAAAGTATCATCCCGTTGATGCATTAATTTGAATATTTTCACCACCTCAGAATTGTACATTTGTAAGCTAATAAATCCCCATCATAAAAGCCAACCCATTTCTGGTATATTGCATTCCAGCAGCTTTAGCAAACCAAAAAACCCTCTAAGATCAGGAAGAAGACAAGGATGCCCACTGTCACCACTGTCTTGGAAGTTCTTGCCAGAGGAATTAGGTGAAAAAGGAAGGAAGGGAGGGAGGGAGAGAGGGAGAGAGAGAGGGAGGGAGGGAGGAAGGGGGGAGAGAAGGAAGAAAGGAAAGAAAGGAAAGAAAGGGCATCCAAATTGGAAAGGAAGAAGTAAAACGATCCCTATTTGCATATATCGTGATCCTATATACAGAAAATTCTGAAAAATCCACAAGAAAGCTCGTAGAGCTAATAAATGAATTCAACAAAACGGCAGGTAAAAGATCAACACTCCAAAATCAGTACTGTTTCTATACATAAGCAATGGACAATCAGAAGAAGAAATCAAGAAAAAAAATTCCATTTACAATAAGAACTAAAAGAATCCAATATCTAGGGATAAATCTAACTAAGGATGTAAAGGACTTAAATGCAGAAAACTACAAAATATTGCTTAAAAAAAAAAACAAAAACAAAAAAACAAAGAAGACCTAAATAAATAGAAGGACATCTGAGTTCATGAATTAGAAGACCAAATATTGTTAAGATGTCAATTCTACCTAAAGCAATTTATAGATTCAATGCAATCCCAATCAAAATTTCAAGAACCTTCTTTGCAGAAATGGAAAAGCCAATCATCAAACTTATATGGAAGGGTAGGGGCCCTAACTAGCCAAAGACATCTTGAAAAAGAAGAATGAAGTTGGAGGATGCACACTTACCAATATTAAAAGTTATTAAAAAGCCACAGTAATCAAAAAAGCATGGTACTGGCACAAAGTCAAACATATAGACCAATGTACTTAAACTGACAGCTTAGAAATCAACCCTTACATTTACAGGCAACAGATTTTTTTATAAGGGGCAAAGACCACTCAATTGTGAAAGAATATGCTCTTTGAAAAATGGTGCTGGGAAAACTAGATCTCCATTTAAAAAAAAAAGGAGGACCCCTACCTCACCCATTATACAAAAATCAACTCAAAATAGATCAAAGACCTAAATATAAGAACCAGAACTAACAAACTCCTGGAATAAAATGTAGGGAAACATCTTCAGGATCTTGTAGTAGGCAATGACTTTATACCCAAAGCACAAGCAACAAAGACAACAAAATAGGTTAATGGAACCTCATCAAAATTAAAAACTTTTGTACCGGAGAGGACATGAAAGTAAAAGGACCACCTACACAATGAGAGAAAATATTTGGAAACCACATATACGATAAAAGTTTAATACTCAAAATATATAAAGAAATCCTTCAACTTAACAACAAAAAGACAAACATCCCAATTTAAGAATGGGCAAAAGACTTGAAAAGACATCACTCAAAAAGACACACAACTGGCCAAAAACCACATGAAAAGATGCTCAACATCATCAGCCACCAGGAAATGCAAATCAAAACCACAATAAGAAAACATTTCACACCCATTAGAAAGGCTGCTATTTAAAAAACAGTAAGTTACAAGTCTTGGAGAGGATGCAAAGAAATAGGAATACTTATTAATCGCTGGTGGCAATGTAAAATGGTGTAGCCAGTGTGAAAGACAGTTTGTGGTTCCTCAGAAAGTTAAAAATTATCATATATCCCAGCAATTCTACTTCTAGGTATATACCCAAAAGAATTGAAAGCAGGGAATTGAACAGATAATAGCACACCAATAGGACAGCAGCATTTTTCACAACTGCCAGAAGACGGAAGCATACCAAGCATCCATCAACCAATGAATGAATAAATAAAATGTGGTGTATATATATATACACAACAGAATGTAATTCAGTAGCAAAAAGGAATAAAGTTCTGATACATGCAACAATATGGATAAACCTTGAAGACATCATGTTAGTAAAATAAGCCACACATTAGGACAAATATTGTATGATCTCACTGATATGAAATAATAAGAATAAGCAAGCTCATAGAGTCAGAATCTACATTATAGGTTGCCAGGGGACAGGGTGGGGATAGGGAATGGAAGTTAAGGCTTAAAATTGTCTGACTTCCTATTTGAAATGATGGAAATCTTTTGGAATGGATGGTGGTGATGGTAGCACAAGACTGTGAACATAATCAACAGCACTAAAATATATATCTGAATATGGTTAAAAGGGGAAATGTTGGGTGGTATACAGGGTAATATAATAAACTATTTTTTTAATTCATGGAACTGCACTACACAAACCGTGAACCCTAAATAAAATCATGGATTCTAGTTAATAGAACACTTTTTAAAAATGTGATTTCATTAACTGAAACAAATGTACCACACAAATGCAAGGTTTTAACAATAAAGTTGTATACAGGAATCCTATATTTGATACATGATTATTCTGTAAATCCACAACTTCTCTAATTTCAAAAACAAAACAACAAAAAAAAAAACCTGTCACTGTACTGGTTTGAAACTGTTATGCACTCCATAAAAAGCCATGTTCTTTAATGCAGTCTCGTGGAGGCAGACCTATTGTGGGTGGGACATTTTAATTTGGTTGATTCCATGGAGATGTGACCCACCCAACTGAGGGTGGGAACTTTTGATGAAATTATTTCCATGGAGATGTGACCCCTGCCCATTCAGGGTGGGTCTTGATTGGTTTACTGGAGTCCTTAAGAGAGCTAAGAATTGACAGAGACCCAGACTCTTGGAGATGCAGACAGAAAGACATTTGGAGATGCTAAGCTAAGAGATGAAGCCAAGAGTTTGCTCTGGAGAAGTTAAGTGGGAGCTGAGAGATGATTAGAGAGAAAATGCCCAGAGACATTTTGGAGACAGCTGTTGAAACCAGAACCAGGCGAGAAGCTAAGAAATGAAATCCAGAGCTTGCCTCGGGGAAGCTAAGAGAGGACCCCAGATCCTTAGAGAGAAATAAGCAAGAACGCACAGGAGCTGAAAGAAGCTAAGACAGAAGCCCAGAGGAATTTTGGAGAAAGCAATGGACACTAGAGGCTAACCCCAGAAGAGGCCCAGCAGACTCCAGCCATGTGCCTCCCCATGTGACAGAGGAAACCCAGATGCCGCCGGCCTTTCCTCTTGTTGATGGCTTAGTTTGGACACTTTTATGGCCTGAGAAATGTAAATTTGTAACCTAACAAATCCCCTTTATAAAAGCCAATCCATTTCTGGTACTTTGCATAACGGCAGCTTTAGCAAATCGGAACACTCAGAGTCAAAATCTGGAGTATAGGTTACCTGAACCTGTCTGGATGTAGGGAATAAGGCATTAATGCTTGAGTTGTACAGACTTTCTTTTTGGGTTGATTGTAAAGTTTTAATAATGGGTGGTGGTGATGGCAGCACAACATTGTGACTGTAATTAACAGCACTGAATTATATATGTGAATGTGGTTAAAAGAGGAAATTTAAGGTTGTATGTAAGTTACTAGAATAAAAATTCTAAAAAACACAAACAAACCATAGAACTGTACAACACAAACAATGAACCTATTGCAAACACTGGACTATAATTAATGGTACAATTATAAAAATGTTCTTCTATGAATTGTAACAAATATACCATACTAATTCATGTTGTTAACAATAGGGTGGTATATGGGAACACTGTATAGAATGAAAAACTTTTCTGTAAACCTATAACTTCTCTAATTAAAAAAAAAATAAACAGAACTTGAGTAGAAGTCTTCAGACTAAATCCAAAGAAATGTATTTTCTATAATACTGCCTGGTGATTTGCTTTAACTTATCTGTAAATTATTTCTTATAGGTCCTTGCTAGATTCACCCTTATTCTTAAGACTCTTATTACAAAGGAAAGGTATGTTACGCTTCTATATGTGATGTCAGATTAAGTAGTTCTCTAGTGGCTTGCTAAATGGAAAAATAAGTCCCCTGTTATTACTAGCTAATGAAGAAAATTGTAATCTCTATCCCACTGGTCTTGTATAAGACAATATATGTTCTTCCCTATTATCAACTTATGAATTTTAAAGGACTTTTATGGATAAATAATGCATAATACATTTTCCTGGGCAGAGAACATTCCTAATGGAACAATTATATCTAAGGCAATTTATATGACATGTTTTAAGCCACCCCAATTCACTGAATGGGTGTGTGGCCAAGGGCAGCATCTGAGAATTTGCAAATAGAAAAGAAATAAGGTTACTGAGATTTTTAGAAGAAATGACAAGAAATTTGGCATATTTTTCTCAAAAACCTAACAACTACTATAGAAATCTTTCTGATCCTTTCTACTCTTGACACTCTGGTCTAATTCCTTACCACATCTCCCTTTTTAGTAGAGTACAATAAGGAGAGGTTCCCTTGGTATCAGTCTCTTCTCCTTCCAAAAAAGCCTGGACACTATGTTTATTCAGGCAAAATTAACTTTAAAAAAAAGCATAGCTCGGATCATTTTGCTCTTTTGCTCAAAAACCTTTGATGGGTCTCCACAGCCTACAGTAAGTATAAAAAATGTTCCTCAAAATGCCTTAGCAAGGCATTGAAGGCCTTGTATTTTCTGATATTGATAACCTTTCCAACCTTATCACCCTGATCATAAAGGGTCTGCTGAGGAATTTGGAATTTAGGGGAACCAGCACACATTCATGAGACAATGAGCAGGATGGACCTAGAGAAAGAAAGTTAACAAGTTTAACAAGGGGCCATGAAATAGTCTGAATGCCAGAGGGAGAATGTGAACCAAGTTTGTAGCTATTTCAGTAGAACACAGGAATGAAATTCAAGATATATTTCTAAGGCAGATGAAATACATAATATCCAATAGGAGTGGTGAGAAGAAAGAAGAATCAAGGATAACAGGCAGGTTTTCAGCTTAGGAAACTGCTGAACCATTAACCAGAGATACAGAAGGTTGCCAAGGTAAGCAGGGTGTGTAGGGTATGGTAAGTTTAGTATTCAAAGTGCTTCATTTAAGAATTTAGCAATGTGCCTTAAGAGTTAGCCATAACAATTTGGGAATCACTGGCATGGATTGGTAGTTAAAACCAAAGCAGTGGGCAAGCTCACTGTGAAAGATCAGAGTTCAAGACCAAGATTGAAATAACCTTCAGGTGTTCCCTATTATTCTCCATCTTTCAAAAACTGACATCTTGCTTTAAGTTACCTGCACACCTGTTGGTCCCTCGACACCCTAACTACCAGCTTTCTGAAATCAGGAGGCCCATCTTATGCATCTTTGATTTCCCATAGAGCCTAGCTATGTGGTTCCCCATTGTAGTAGTTAGGGTGTTTTGGAGAGAAAAGACCACTCTATTAGTCCACAGGGGGGTTGGTCAGAAACAGGTCCTAGTGCTCAATATATGATCATTTAATTCTTCTGTTTTAATATTCTTTAAAGACAACTCATGGAGAGAACCAAGAGGCTTAGATGAACTGCAGCATTTCCCACAGTCTTACACAGAGGTACATATTATCTGTTTTTCTAGGTTTCTAAGTATATTATGTCTCCACTATAAAATAATTTCAATTCTTTACACTTAATGTGAAACACACACACACAAGAAAGGTAAAAAAGTAAAACCAGAAATTCACAAAAATCCATTCATCCAAAGAAAATCGACCACATCCTTCCAGGCTTTTTCCTATGCACAGATTTTGGTTGTTAATCCTTTTCAATCATACCGTATAATTTTGCATCACGGTTTTTTCCACTTAACATTATATATCAGCATTTTTTCCTGTTATTTAAAAGTTTTATAAAGTACTATTTGAGATCACGAAATATTCCCTCAGTGCAATTACATGCTTTACTGACCTACTCCTCACCGTTGAGACACCCGGGGTGGAGCCAACTTTATTCTAAGTAACAGTGTGATAAAAGTCTGTCTGCATACAGCATTCTCTTTATTTCGGACGCCTGCTTTAGGATATGTTCCTAGAAATGACATTCGCGGGTGGGGTCGCAGGGAACAGACTCTGTCGTCTAAACCCGCTCCAAGCCCCGTCCCCATCCTCCTTCCCCTCACCCGCGGGACCTCCTCATCCTCCGCACACCTGGGTCTCCCCTGCTCTCCCCGCACGCCGGTCCCTCGCCCTCCTCGCCCACCCGCAGCCACCCTGCAGCCACCCTGCACCGGCCAGACCCGGCAGCAGTGGACAAAATACCTTGGGTCTCACTACCCCACCGAAAAACAGTTTCCCCAAGGCCGCCTCGCCTTACCTGACCGCGGATGCGAACCCCCAGCAGGTAGCGGAAGCATCGGCCCCCAAGTTCTCTGATAGGTGAGCGATGCTCGCACAACCTCGACAACTCCCCTGCCTATTGGCTTCCGTGTATGTCATGCTAGGAGAGCGTCCTTCCCCTCGACCAATAAGCTGGAGCTTTGCCGCACGGATCTCTGGGAGTTGTAGTTCCCGCGAAAGTCTGAGGACCGTAAGCCAGGAGCAATTTATCCCTGGCTTATAATGTTCAGCGCCGTCCTCTACTTCCTTTCTGTTCTTTTAGTCTAAGAAGGAGTCCAGGGGCCTAGCATCAAACACAGTTTCTTTGTGTGTGTTTGGGGGGGGGGGGGATCGAGGACTCCTTAAATATTTGGTAAATCCCCCCTCCCCAATGTTATCTATATATATAAATATAGTGAGTTCGATTGAAGCGTCTCCCTGGACCTGCCCCAGTCACAAATCCCTGTTCTACTCTACCCCAAAGGTGCCTGCGTGCGATCAAAGCCCGTGGAGCTCGCAGTGCGTCCCCAGGCTGCCTTAGATCAGCTCCACTCCTGGGAGGCTGTGGGCCACGCTCGTGGGAATTTCAGATCTGGAACCCACAGTAAAGCTGACCAGCATCTTTCTTGAGCCTGGAACAACCCAGCGAGTCCTCCTTCAGGGATGCTGGCAACCTGAAGCCTCTGACCTAACCACCGGGGGGGGGGGGGGGGGTGTTGGGATGCAGGAAGAACACCTCTAGGGCCCACTCTGGGCGCCTTTTCTCCCCAAGCCTGTCTCCCAGCGTCACCCGGCAGAATCATACCTTCACGTCCGTTTCCGGGACAGTGCAGGGAAGAATGGGGGGCGGGGGGTGGGGAGGGCATAGTTTCAGCGTCCTTTCATCCTTCAGGCAAATGCTAGCTCCTCCTAAAAAAGTCTTTCCAGATTCTTGGGACTCTTTTGGGTGGAGGTGAAAGGTCTGGCGCTAACCATTCCGCGCTGTCTGTCCTACCCCCCACCCCCACCCCACCGGTCACAGCTTAACTCCTGTTAAAGCCTGTGACGGCGAGCCTGTCTTAATTCAACTGGCACCCACAGGGAACACTTTCCCTGCTAAAGTGGAACCTCAGTAAATGTGTGTGAAGCTAGGGAGGGTAAGGGAGGGTCAGGGACGGCCTGTGCCCAGCCCCCCTCCTTACGATGCGGGAAGCCTCCCTTAGACACCCCACTCCACCCCCTCGGAGGTAGATGCCTCTCTGGCGCTTCCATAGCACTTTGCACCCCAGGGCAGTGAGCACATGTAATTAAAGCCTTGCTTCAATCGCCGGCCTTCTCCTCCTCTTCCCGGGCCCTGGCTGCCTCCCCAGAGTTTAGCACAGAGTAAGTGCTAAACAAATCGCTACTGAACGGACCCATGGGTGGCGGGGTTGGGGGGCGGGGGCCTGCGCGACGGCTTGCGTGCCTCCCTCCCGGCCCCCCCCCCGGCTCGCGGGCCCCTGACAGCGCGGCGGGGCTCGGGAGCAGCTCCTTCAGGGTCCCCTCCCCGGGGCCCCCTCCCGGCCGACCCCACCTCGCCGCGCGGCTCCGCCCCGCCGCCCCCGTCCCGGCGGCCCCTCCCCGCGCGGGTCCCGACTCCAGCCGCACCTCCTCCGGCTCTGCAGTGGCGGCGGGGAGGCGAGCGGGAGAGCCAGCGGGGCCGGGGCCGGGGCCGAGCCGTGGTCGGGGCAGCAGCGGGGACCCTCGGAGGCGGGGCCTGTGGGACCGCGATGGGCGTGGAGATCGAGACCATCTCCCCCGGAGACGGTACCGGGCGGCGGCGGGGGGCGGGGGAGGGGTCCCGGGGCGGAGCCGGGCGGGAGGGGGCTGATTCGGAGGTGGCACCCAGAGTGGCGGGGCGAGGAGCGGGGATCCAGGCTGGGGACGGCGGGAGGAGACCCCAGACGGGATTCCTAGGGGTCTAGAAGACGATCCGCCACCATCCCCTTCCTCGAGCGCTCACCTAGTGCAGAGACGGCAGCGGCCGGGAGGCGGGGGTCTGCGCCCCGCGGCCGCCCTGGGGGCTTCGGCTGCCGCCGCTGCCACCGATGGACCTGCTCGATTTTCCAGGGCCGGCTTTTAGCTCTGCTTTTCCTAGGAGCTCCCTGGAAAGCGGGGGAGGGACCTGCCTTGGAAAGGACCCTCTTCTAACGCGCTTCGCGCTGGGGCCTCCGGGCGCGGCGGTTTCCTGCGGGCTGGGCAGGGACAGGCTGTAGGGACAGAGCCGGTCTGGGAAGGGAGAGGCGCTCCCACCGCCGCCCCTGCACCTCGCTCTCTTCTCCCGGCCCCATTCACCCTCTCCGCCCGTCTGCCCACTCCCATAGCTCTCATTATCATTTGGAAACCTATAGATTCCAAACGCAAGCCTCCAGCCCAGACCTCCGACCCAAGTTCCCGGTGGTCCGGGTGTCCAGCGGCTGCTCCACCTCCACCTGGATGACCTGGGGATCCTCGAAGTCAGCAGGCCCAAGCGGAACTCATGCTCCCCACCTCCATCTCCCAACAGGCCTTTTTCTGGGTTCCCTGCCCCCCCTGTCTCCCTCTCCCAAGCCAGACACCCAAGGGAGAAGCCATCCTTGTATGATTGGTCTATGTGTGCAAGAAATAGCCTTTTCTTTCCTTCTTAAATAAAATTTAATTCCCAGCGGATCCGCCATATTGCAGGGTTTGACAGGCAGACTTCCTACCAGGCATTATGGAACCCTTTCTCCCCAGGAAATTTGGAGGGCCTCTTGGTTCCAGGCCACCCAACTTGTTCTAAGGTAGTGGTCCCTAGAAATCCCAGCGGGTACCTTGGATCACGGTGGGATACAGGCTTCTTTGCCCACCCTGGGCCCCAGGAAGTGTCTCCCCACGGCCTTGGCACCCACCCCAGGGCACAGCCAGAGAGTTCTTCCATGGGGCAAGAGCCCCTTCCCCTGCTTGGAATCACAGGAGTCTCTGTCTTTAGAGTGATCTCTCTTTACCCTCCCTCCTTGGCCAGGGATGGGGGGCATTTTTCTCTCAAGGGGGATTAGACATTTAGGAAAAGCCAAGAAGAGCTTTGGCTTTCTGCTTTCAGCCCTGTCTAATCCCCTGAGTCAAGGAAGTACAAAAGGGCCAGGAGGGAAAAATTCGAGTTAACATTTCATCAAGTCCACTGCTGGGGACGCCTGTCTTTGGCACCGCACCGGTTCCTGTCGCCTTCCTTATTATCTCTAGGTCTGCCCCTCCACCCCTGCCCTAGTTCAGGCCACTGTCATTGCTCCTGGGTTTCTCCACAGCCTCTAAACTGGCCGCTGTCTTCAATCTCAGTTCCCCGCCTTAGGTCTCACCTCCCTGCCTTCCTCCGGCCCTCCCACCCCCTCACTTTCCACTCGAGGCCTCTGGGCTCCTTTCACAATGCACAGCTGACCGCGCCCCCACCCCAGGCATCAAATGTTCCACTGACTCTCCAGCCTCTCTCCAGGCAAACTGGGCCTTGGTGATGTGGCCTCTTCTTACCTTCTCCGCCAGAGCTTCATCTCTCACCACCTATCCCTGCCCCCATCACCAACTTTTCCTCCAGCCTTAACAAGCTGTCAGCATGTTGCAGGACACACCATTCATTCAGCAAATATCTGCCACACATCAGCCGTGCGCTGGCCCTGGAGTTGAAGCCATGACCCTGGGCTTTTGCTCTTGCCGATTCCTCTTTCCAGGTGACCTCCCTTTTCTCCCTCTGGCAAACTCCTACCCAGCTTAACCAGTATCTCCTCCATGATGCTCTCCCTGACTCCCCCAGGTGGTAGCACTCCCATGGAGTCCTCTAAATGCTGGCTTGGTTGTTAGCCTCTCTGGGCTTTGTGATCCAACCCCAGGCCTTTAAATTCCACCCAAACTTATACCTCCAGCAGACCCTCCATCTGCCTACCTGAAATATAAACCCACCTCCCCTGATCGCCACCTGCACAAATCTGGGTCCCTCCCGTCTTCCCCTTCCCAGGAAACAGTTCTATCGTCCACAGTTGTCCAAACTGAAAACCCAGGCCTGGCTCTTTTCTCTTTTTCCTGCACCCCAGACCCCACATTTGATCCATTAGCCTGCCCAGTCAGCTCGCTTCCAAAACATATCTTCACTGTATTTTGCTCTCTCATCTGCTACCACTGCCTTAATTCAAATCGTTATTGATTTCCTGGTCTGGATTGTTGCAACAGATGCCTAACCATCCATCCTGTACACAGCAACCAGAGTGATCTTACAAAAAAAACACTTCAGATTATGTCATTCTGTTGCTTAAAAGCCTCCCATGACTTCCACTGCACTTAAAATTAAATCCAGTTCTTTTTCCCTCCTTTCTCCTCCTTGTTCATTTCTTTCCAAGTCACCTGGCCTCCTTTAGATTCTGAATATACACTCATCCTTTCCTGTCTCAAGCTTTGTGCCCTTGTTGCTCTTTCCCCACATTCTGCTCATCCTTTCAAGTGTCAGCTTGCACCTCACCTCTGAGAGGCGATCCTGAGCAGCCTTTCTACGATGACCCTTCCTGGTGTATTTAACTCACCATCATGTTTATTTTCTGCACAGTGCTTATCACTTTCCATAATTATCTTGTTTGAGTATTGTTTGTCTCCCTCCATTAAATGTAGGGATCTCATCTGTATTGTTCACTGCTGTATCCCCAAAATCAATCCCAGGTCTGGCACCATAATAGGTACTCAGTAAATATTTGCAGATGATTATGTTTATTCATCCTTGATAGCAGCCATGCCCTGCATTATAATCTACTATTTATGTATCTATTTCCCAAACTTCATCATGAGTTCATATATAGCTCCTATCTCCAACATCTAGTCCAGGCCTGGCACATAGTAGACACTCAGCAAATGTTTATGGAATGGATGCAGGAAAGTGGAAGGAGCAATCGCAGGAAAAGGACCAGGACACAGGGGAGTTGGGGAAACCAAGGGAATAAAGTTCATATCAAGGCCAGAGAGGTCAAGTGATGAGTTCTAGCTCATACCAGGCACCCACCCAGGCTTAGGGCCAGCAGTATCTGTGGAGAGAGGACTGGACCCAGGCTGTGAGCCTGTGCACCGGGTCATGGTCTTCTCTGGCTGTTCCCAGTCCCAGCTGTCTCTCGCCAACATCCTGGTCCTTCATCTGCCTTCTGTCTCCTTGCAGGAAGGACATTCCCTAAGAAGGGCCAGACATGCGTGGTGCACTACACAGGTAGGCCCCCACCCCCACCCCCCGCCCTGGCAGGTCTCCCCTCTGCACCACTCTCCAGAGGTGTGCACCCCAGGATCAGGACTAAAGCCTGAGGCGGCCAAGTCTCCCTCCTCCCAGCCAGCGTTGTGGGAATGAGAAGGAAGGCTTACAAGGTGTGCCCTCCCCGCTTACACCAACAAGAGCCAGAGGTGGTGCCAGCCTCCCATGGAGCCAAGCACCCCCATGTGCCCCTCCCTTTCTTGCAGGCTGGAGCCCTGGCCTTTCTGGTTCTGCCTGACATATGGAAATCCCTCCTCAGGCTCTGGGAGCCCTGATTCTCCCAAGCAGACTCCCTTTTTGTCCTGCAGTTTATTAGAGAAGAGGAAGTCAGCTGCCTTGGAATTCCTTTCCTGATTTTGGACATTGGCTCTTCAATTCAGCAGCTTATTATTAAGCCCCTGCTAAGTGTGAGAGGCTGTGCTTCGTGCTGCGGAGGGCACATAGATGAGAAGGGAGGTGCCCAACCTTCACTGGGGCTGGGGGGCTGTGGGGGGAGGTTTCAGTCACCTGACGCAGTGTGAGGGGTGGGCTGATGGCAAGGTCTGTCGCAGGTGCTGCGGAGCCCAGAGGGCTGCATGTCTGCCACCCCTTGTGGACGCCTGTAGTGCCAGGTGGGCTGAGGGACAGTCTAGAGCCTCAGAGCTGCTGGCCGGGGGTCACAAGCAGGTGTGGGTTCCCAGTGGGGCAAGTGCTGTGCCTTGTGACCTGCTTCCTCAAGTGGCAAACTTGGTGACAGGCGCTTGGCAGACAGCAAGACCAATTTAATTCCTAAGACAGTCAGATGGGGCCATTTTTAGCAGTTCTCCCGGCCAGTGTGAGGCTCCAGGTTAAATCTAGGCAGACAGTGTGGATGTTTCTCAACAGCTGTGTTGCCAGTCGGTGACGTCAGTGGGCTGGAGCCGTGTTTCATCTCCTGGTGATGTGGCCTAATTACCACATGTCCTCTGGGGCCTCTGACCCATGTAATTGATTTGTCTGTTCTACATGTTGCAGACAGACGGGTACTTACCAAGTTACCGAAACTGCAGTATCCTTTTGCATAGACTTTTCACAATACACGTAGAAAGCAGACAATGTGCAACTATGACCAGCTCTGTTTTGGGGAGGGACTGTGTCAACAAACAGCAGGAGACTGTATGGGACTTTTTCGTAAACTTTTTTTATTAAACATAAATATATACTGTAGACAATATAAATCTAAGATGTATAGTTCAGTGAATTTTTCAAAGTGATCCCAGTTACATCACCACCACCCAGATCAACAAACAAATAAATAACCTTACTGGCAACCTGAGAAGTCTTCCGGGAGCCTCCTCCTTACTCTGACTTTGGTCCCCACAGATTCGTACTGCCTGCCTTTGAACTTTATATAAATGGAATCTTAGTGTAGGTACTCTTGTATGTTTGGCTTATTTCACTCAACATTGTCTGAGATCCATCCATAGTAGTTTGTTCTTTTTTATTCACATACAGGATTTCATTGTATGAATACGGTACAATTTATTTGCCTCTCCTGTTGTTGATGAACATATGCGATGTTTCTGGTTTTCAGTTATTACGAACAGTGTTGCTTTCAACAGTCTTGAAGGTGCCTTTCGGTGTCCAAACGTGCACATTCCTGTTGGGTCACAGTGCTACCCTAGAGGGGAGCTGCTGGGTCACGGGCTGTCTACGTGCTCAGCTTTAGCAGATGCTGTGAAGCAGCTTTCCAAAGCACTTGTGACAGTTTACACTTCCACCAGCAGCGTCTGGGAGTTGCAGTTACTCCATTTCTTCACCAGCACTTGACATTGTCAGGTTTTTATTTGGTTTTGGTTTTGACTTGCTCTAATGGGTGCCCAGTAGTATTTCGTGGTTTTATTGGCATTTCCTGGATGATTATGAAGTGGGGCACCTTTCCATCTGTTTACTGGCCATTTGTGTCTCCTCTTTTGTCTGTAGAGATTTTGTCCATTTTTAAAACTTAGGTTGCCTGTTTTTTTCTTCCTGGTTTATTGGAGTTCTTTATATTTTTGGATATGAGTCTTTTCTTGGTTATACCTATTCTAAACATCTCCCATGCTGCAGCTTGCCTTTTTACTCTCTGAATGATGTCTTCTAAATAGAAGTTCTTCATTTTAATGAATCCCAATTTATCAATCTTTCCCTTTATGGTTAGTACTTTTACTGTCTTGTCCAGAACTGTTGTCTATACCTAAGTCATGAAGATATTCTCCTCTATTTATTACTTTGTAGAAGCTTTAGTACTTTTGTCTATGATCCATCTGGAATTGATTTTTAGGTGTGGGTGACGTAGGGGTCAGGATCCCTCTCCCCCTTGGAGACAGAATTGATCCAGCAACAATAATAAATTAAAAAAAAAAAAAAAATTCTTTAACAGCTGCATCGCAATGGCACCTTTATCAAAGCAGGTAACATATATATATATATGTCTGTTTCTGAACTGCAGAGCTGGGCCTGTTTGGCTGAACTTGTAGCAGTTGATCACTGTATATGGTCTGAAAAAAACTGAGTTTTCTGAAATCTGAGGAAATGAGGGAATGAGACAGTCTTTAAATGGGGTGTGTGAATATGAGTGCATGTGTGTAATTATCCAATTATGTACCTGTGTGTTGTCTAGTTGTCTAAATATTTAGATATCTGTGTGTCTCTAAATATTTTCTTAGCATCTATTTGGCCTCCATGATTTTTCTTCCAAGTATGTAGAGAAGAGCATGTGAACATGCACAATTATTCCTGTGTATTGGGATATCTTAGCAATCTGTGTGTATGCATGAGCTTGTATTTCACCTCCTTAGCATCCATCTGTGTTTTTCTGTGTAGCCAGCAGAAAAGGTTTTTCTCCTTTTCCTGATTGTTCCCAGAGAAAGAGCCCAATTTATCCTACCCAGAAAGGAGGCAGACTGTTTCTCTTGTATACATTTGAGTTGTAGGAATTAAGAAGTGTGATCCTAGAAGCTCCAGACCTAAGCTGGCCCAGGCCTCCCATTTTAAACTTGATAAATCTGAGGACCTGAGAGAGGAAGGGACTCCAGGGCCACACGAGTTAGTGCCAGAGTGAAGTCAGAACCCAATGTCGGGAAGAAGAGAGACTTACTGGTCTTTCTTGGGTCCCAAATTGCTTTCTGTTATGGTCCAGGGGATGGAGAAAGTCATGGAATAGCATCATTTATCAGAAGGCCTGATCTTTGAGTCTGAGTCAATTCAGTAAGAATTGAAAATAGAAAAGCAGCTCTTGGGCCTCGGGCTGCTGGCCGAAGAGAACATGTGTACATCCGGGATGACAAAGCATCTGCAGCTGGAGGCTGGGGGATGCTCCAAACTGCTGGAGACAGCACCTGGGGTCTTCTGGCTTCACCCAGCCTTGTTCGGATGGGGTTTTGGGTCACCATGGACTCTGAGTCACCTTAACACTGTTCACTGCAGTGTATGATGTGCCTTTGGTTTTTGCACGTTCAGCCTGAGGCTGAAAGGCCTGGGAAAACAGAACTTCAGGGTGAGAAAGCGCAGAGGTATTGGGGAAAGGTGTGACCTGACGAGAACCAAGGGAAGGGGAGAGAGAGAGGTTAGGAGGCAGGCAGCAGCCAGCTCTCGAAGTGCCTGTAGGCAGTGTAGGCATTTGGATTGTGCATGGGGAGCTATTGAAAAGCATTGCAAGCTGGGGAGTGATGGGAGCAGGTCCACATTTTTTAAAAATCAGTCTCAGTGCAGGGTGGGGAACAGAATGGAGTAAGAGGGAAGCAGGAAGACATGTAAGGGGGTTGTTCCTGGGCACAGGCGAGAGAGGATGGGGATTTGGTTGACCACAGAGTGGTGGTAATAAAAATGGAGACAACAGGTGGGTTCCAAAGAGAAGTAGGACTTGGGGACAGGCTGAAGGTAGGCATAAGGCAGAGGACAGTTCATGATCGTGTCCAGGTTTCCTGTTTGGGCAAAAGGACAGACGGGGAGGACTGGAAGAGAAGCAGGTTTGTGCAGAATGGGAATTCCAGGCTGAACCTGAATTGGGAGTTAACTTGCAACTCTTTTCCACCCTGTTACTGCTTTGGCAGGAATGCTCCAAAATGGGAAGAAATTCGATTCATCCAGAGACAGAAACAAGCCTTTCAAGTTCAGAATTGGCAAACAGGAAGTCATCAAGGGTTTTGAAGAGGGTGCGGCCCAGGTAGGATACTCTGCGGAAGGGGATTTGAGGCTGTAGGCTCCGCCCTGCTCCCCCCACTCCTCACCGGATTACCGACCACTACTGCTTTGACTGCAGCTGGTGGCGCCACCTAGTGTTCAGTCCCGGCCTCGTGTCCCTGCCACTTGGCTGTCAGCAGGCCCTCCTGTGTGTCACCCAGGGCTCTCAGCCCGAGCACATGACCCCGGGCTTGCTTAGAACCAGCTGGGGCAGGGGAGGACATGAGAATGTTGTTGTTGTTATTTTTAAACTTTTAAATTTGAAACAATTTCAGACATAAAAATATTACCAAAGTGGCTCCGAGTTCCCGTGTACTCTTCACCCAACTTCCCCAAATGTTAACATCTTACATAACTGTGGTACAATGACCAAAACCAGGAAATTAACATCAACACAATGCTATTAACTAAATCTATAGACCTTACTGAACTCTCACCGCTTGTCCCACTCGAGCCGGGGGTTTCTTGACTGCTGCTGTGATGAGCTGCTTCCTTGGTGTGTCCTGTAGTCACGCAGCACTCCATTAGAGTAGCCTTTTAGCCCAACCCACCTTGCTGTGGCCTCTGACCTCTAACCTCTTTAATGAACTGTTCCTATCATCTTGTTAGGCTCTTTATGCAGCCTCTTTAGGCTTCTTTGGAAGAGGGTGAAGAACAGTTATGAACAAACAAAAGTGTTGGACCAAACACTAAATGAATAACCAACAGTTTGGTGGATGAATGAATTTGAGACTACTTTGTGGATGTTACTGTCAAGTCTCTGCTATTTTGAGGGAGAATCTGTGCATTTGTTACAGTTCTTAACACAATGTCAATGAGCCACGTATTAAATTCATCTCAGACTTTCAGTTACCGTGAGGATGGTTTGGGAAAATGCCATAGTTACCTTACTTTTTTCTTTTAAATCAAGCTGGGTCCTCTTTCTCCTCTCCCCATCTGCTCCCATCCCTGCTAGATGAGCTTGGGGCAGAGGGCGAAGCTGACCTGCACCCCAGACGTGGCATATGGAGCCACAGGCCACCCTGGTGTCATCCCTCCCAATGCCACCCTCATCTTTGACGTGGAGCTGCTCAACTTAGAGTGAAGGCAGGAAGGAACTCAAGGTGGCTGGAGATGGCGGCTGCTCACCCTTCTAGCCTGCTCTGCCACTGGGATGGCTCCTCCTGTTTGGGGCTTTTGATCAGTGTACTATGCCCCAATGCATCACCCATTCTCTACCCAAGTTGCTCTGTATGTGTTGGTCATTGTTCACACACATCTTTGCTTGAGGAAACTTTGGTTGCGGGTTGAAACATTTTAGGTTGTACATTTTGTGTGACGCATGTAGTAGCCATTCTTGATCACGGAACCCAGATTTCTTGTTTGCACAATCTACACTGCCTTACCTTCACTTAAGCCAGACACACAAGGTGCTCAGACACGAAACGTACATGGTGTACACAGAGGGACTTGAGCCAGTTACCTTTGCTGTCACTTTCTCTTTTAGAAGTTCTGTTTGCTGCTGACTTAAAACAGATGTTCTCTTTGGAAATAATATGTAAAATAAACGCTGTGCTTGACAAATTTCTGCCTATCCTTATTATAGACAGGAAGTGCTTTGAGGACCACCTAGCCAATTGCCCTTGGGAAAACGGGTGGAAAGGAGCTTTCCAAGTTATGATAAACACAATAGCTACAATGTGAGAACCACAGATGCTGGACTTTGGTCTATGTGCTTTTAAGTATCACTGATTCTCCAAGCAACCTGGCAAGGTAGATATTACGTGCACTCATCTCACAAGCTCAGGATTCTCTCTGCAGAATTAAAGGAATAAATTGGGTTCAAATCCTGCAGCCTAGCAATCAAAGGTGTGATTTGGGCACATTATATACTCTCGCCATCTCTATTCGTTTGGAGGGAGGAGCTCCCTAACCGCAGATGGAAACATCTGAACAAACTGAAGGTGTATTTGGGCTTGGAGCCAGACATTAACATTGAGAAGTTACTTTCAGAAAGAATGTGTGATTCTGAGCTTGTTTTCACATAGATGCTTAGCTTCATCTACACTTGCTCTGATTTACATGGGAAATTACTTCTGAGAAGAATGTAGGATTCTGAACTTGTTTCCACATATACTGCTTATTTTCATCTACAGTTACTTTAATTCACTGGAATCCCCAGTTAGGTTTTAAAATCAGCCCACTTACCTTAGGTTGTGTATAGGTCAGAGGAGCCTGAGACAGTGTGGGTGAGGGTTTTTCTTTCAGCTGGCACAGGGTGAGAAAAGCAGCCATCTTCAGTAGTATTCTGTCAGTGATAACTTGGAATTATTTCATGGCTGAAGAGGGAGGGGCTGGTAACAAGTACTGTTAGTTTTCTTCATAGACCCACTGGTACAGGTCTTGTTCTACTGTGGCTATATTCTGCTGCTGAGGGGATGAGGAATTAATGAAGAGGTGGTGCTTTAGAACAAAGATACTTAAATGAGAAGGAACCTGCTTTGATTTCAATCATCCACCATCCCTTCTGCACCTCTACTGTGGGGCAGACCAGCCAGAGGAAGGTGTTACACCCATTCTTCTCTGGGATGTTTCCTTCAGGATGTCTTGGTTCCCACTTTTCCTCGACGGGATAATTAGAAATGTCACCAAGGCCCATTTAGGTGGTCATATAAAAGATCCTGGGTCTAGAATATATATAGCCTAGGTGGTAAATGGTGACACCCACTAAGAGAACTGAAATTATGCAAATACCCACAGGTTACCACCTGGAGAGGATATGCTGAGCCATGCAAGTAGCTTGAGACTTGACCCCTGCCCTACTGGAGCACTTAAAAGATGACACAGCAGACTATGATGCAGTATGCTAAAGAGTATGGACATGGTCCCGTGAGAACCACTGAAAGCTTTTAAGCAGAAGAGTGCCAATATCTGCGTCTAATCTGTAGTTTTCAAACTTTCAGTCAGTGAATTCTCAATTCAAACAAAATCTTTCTTAGAAGCTCAAAATTTAACCTAAATATAAGCAAAGCAGCTCTGGCACACATATGTGGCACACAAACACACAGTCATCTGTTGCACTCTTAAAAGCAATTTGAAAAACTGAGTCTTAGACAACAGGTGCAGAAGTTCAATCACAACTGCCATCCTCAGCATCCTAGCACAGTACCCGGGGCACAGAGAAGGTGCTCCTCTTTGTCCACTGAATGACGGTTCCTCTAGCTTAAATGGGACAGGCTACAGAATTTGCAAACAACGACAGGGAATTTTTTAGACTTTTATCTTTAGGTCATAAAATTTGGGGGTTACAATTAACCGATATATTAATCCAAATGATGGACTGGCTGTAATTGTCAGTAGAAAGAATTTCCCTTGGTTACTAACTTTAAACAACTGCACTAGAGGTCAGCTAGTCTGCCATTTAGACAAATCACACTAAGTCTAATTTCAGAATTTCCCCATACAAAAAGTCTTTCAGGAAATTATTTTATTTTTGTAAACACCTCAAGGAATACCATACATTACAAAAATTTATAAAGAATTCACAAAAGTACTCACATGAAAGAAAATTATAGCTGTGGCCCCTTTCTCATCTGCCCATCCTTTCTAGAAATGAATCTTTCTATTTTCTTATAGTGCTTTCAAAAAACTTTCAGACATAAGAAATAAAACAATCATTTCTTCATTTTCAATAGTTGGCTTTGAGAAAACAGTACAATAATACAAAATAGCATGGTGTTCTTAAAGTTATGATAGATTTAAAAGCTAAGCAAACTCAAAGGTAGAACAGATGCTCATTGTCCATTTAAATGATTCAGCGCATGTACTCTTCAAATTTCTTTCGGGTTACAGCTGTACACAAAATAATTAGTCCATCTTCCATTTGGTCCCTGCTTGAACTATAAAAAGAAAGTTGTAGCTGATTACCTTCAAGCTGGCAGCTGTGATGAATGTGGTTCTAACCCTATTACTACCATGCCACAGGAGCTTGTAAGAATGGGCATTAAGTATTTTATTTATGGCAAAGACATACTATACACGGACGCCTCACAGCTGAAGGGAATGGCTACAGAAACACAATCTTGGACATGCAGCAACCAACATAACCACCCAAGCAGCATGAGCTCAGATTTCTAATAATGTGCTGTCATCTGAATGGCCACTTCCAGCACAAGACCTCTGTTCTAAGGACAAGGGTATCCATATTTACAAGAGTGCTGTGTTACTGTAAAGCAAGTACTATGCAAATGTATACGAGTAACTAAGAACTGGTTGCTGTTACAGCAGCATTTTATGTGAGTACTTTACTCATTCAACCATTCGGCTTCCTCATCTGCAAAATGGAGATACCTATTTCATGGAGCTGTTATGAGCTGTTAACAGACATTCAATAAAATAACTCTATAACAAGTTCCTTTGACGGCTCGGCACTGGATTGGACACTGGAGGCATAAAAATATGGAAAGGTCCCTGCTCTCAGGAGGCTCAGTCTCAAGGACCACCTCCCACCAAACAATTCTTGACATGGTTCAACTGTTTTTTTTTTTAATCTGGTATCAAACAGGAGGGGCAAGTTTAAAAGAAAACATTGAAGTGTTTACAAAAAGCTGTAGGTTTATTAACATAATATATTCTAACATGTATAAAATTCCCAAGCAGGTCATTTTAAATCACAAATAAGATATCACAATATTCAGTATTAATTTTAAGAAGAAAGAAAGAAAGAAAGAAAAGGTGGTGGCGGACACTTATGGGTTTCAGTTCAAAATGAAAAGTGCAGAAAACAATGTTTACTTTGGTGGATCTGTGTTGATGCCGTACTTCTCCTTGAGAAGCTTCAGCTGTTCCTCCTTCTTTTTTGTGTCCATCTTCTGAAATGCCTGAAAATGTGGTAAGCACCAAAGTTAACGGTTACCGATCTATAGCCAAATGAATTTCACCAATAACATGAACAAAAAAACTGCTGGTATACATTTCCCATCAGGTACAGTTCGACACTGATTCTTAACTGGGTTCGCCATGTGAGAAGAGCCTTGGCTATACTTACTCTGTTGGCATTATAGTACAAAACCACGAGGTATCTGTTACAAACATTGAATCCTGATAGGTGATCACAGGCATTCTTGGCATCAAAGATGTCTTCGTAGACCACATAAGCTGTTCCTCTAGTTTCAGGTGTGTTCCCTCTGCAGAGTTAAATCAGACAATTAAAATACACATTTAGTCTACGGCCATACCCTGAACATGCCCAATCTTGTCTGATCTTGGAAGTTAAGCAGGGTCGGGCCTGGTTAATACTTGGATAGGAGACCACCCGGGAATACTGGGTCCTGCAGGCTTTAAAAAGAAAAAATAAAATAAATAAAAAATAAAAATAAAATAAAATAAAATAAAATACACATTTACTTGAGCACTGATAGCTGAATAACAGAACTGTCTTTTAAACCACTAACCAGAAAATCAAAATTAGCAGAGTAAAGACAGTAAACAGAAATTAAGTTTCATTTAAGTATTTTGAGATAGACCTGAAACAGAAATTAAATATTATGGATAGATACGCTGAATGAGACTGTCATTTCTTGAATTAGAGAATTTTTATTTTGTGCTTATTTTAAGTAAAGTATCTACAGATTAAACTCTCAGTTATATCAGGAATACTAAGAACACAGCTACTGAAGCACTGGCTGCAGGCAAAGAACCAGCTTGAAACTCTGTCACAGTTTTCATGTTCCCTGTTGCAGTCTTTCCTGTTTCTCATACTAAAAACCAATTTTCAGTCTTAAACTCAAAGTACAGTACTTCGGTTGGTTAAGAAAGAGTGACGGCTCTTATTAGTTAGCAGTATTTAGAATGAGGTTTTCCTCTGTGTATTTATGCAGTAGAACCAATACTTAGGTAATTATTTACCACACTACTGACTGGAAACTAGTCCCTTGTTTCTAAAGATTTCTATTTTCTCTTTCATTCTAATTAATTATAGTTTCAATTCTTAGAGACAAGACAATCTCCACCAATGTAGGAAAAGAACGTTCCTGTACCATGTTTTATTAAGATTCATCAACCATCATTTATGGCCACGAAAGGGGGTGAGGAAGTGTGAGGAGCAGCAGGAGACTCAACTGCAGGCAGCAGAATGGCCATGTGCTAGTTTGCGGGGACACTGGACAGAGGTCCCACTCGGCTCCAGTGAAATAAAGACGCCCCCCTTCTTTCCCTCTGTTAGAGCTACCCAGTTCAAGACTGGGCTGACACCATCTGCCATGGTCCCCAGCAGGGATAAGGAAGGGCAGTGGGCCCAAGGGAAGAGAAGGCACCTGGCTAGACTTGATCTAGGACAAGACCACAGGCCAAGCCATGATCAGAGCTCATGCTTCCTATAAAAGGGGATGGGACAAGGACAGGGCGCTGGCATTTAAGCAATGTTCTCACGCTGTCAGGCTGCATGGACATGATACAGGGGTTTTACTGCAGTCTTCACACTCTGGAAAGAGTCTATCAACTTTCAGATTTTTGACTTTTAATCATTTTCGAGAATGTATTATGTATGAAAAGTTGGGGACTGTGCGAGGGAAAAAACACTGCCTCAAAGTTTCCCCAAAAAATTTTACCTAATTTTTCCTTTGAAATAAAAACATAAAATGCTTCAAAACAAAAGCAACATTGCCTAAATTACTTATCATAATTATTTACCTACTTTCCTTTGATCACTTTTGCGTAACTCATTTAATACTTGAATTATTTTATATTTCACATAGTTATACTGTCACTAAGGAGATTTTAAGTTCCTCAAGGGCAAAGAGGGTCTTAGACTTCATTTCACTTCCACAATGAAATGCACACATCAAGTGCTAGTAAGCATTTTAAAGGTAGAGATCTTTCTCCTATCAGTTCTCTCATATAGCCTTTCTCTAGGAGGCTAAAAAACAAAAACAAAAGCTACTTTTTCTTCCTCTTAAATCTTCTCAGGAAGTTGATAAGGGACAGGCACTAACCCCATTTTACAGACTCTCCACTTCTAGTATCTTAGCCCCTAATTCTCAACCTCATATCCTGAGAAAGGCAATATAATGTGGACTTTTACACACATGTACTTGGTACTGCCATGTATTAGGCCCTGGGCCAACACTAAGTAAGTCTACTACCTGCAAGGCAGTCCTGGCAGGGACGGTCCAGGTGCTACCTTTCAAAGTCCCATAACTCTGAACACTCTCCAGTACTGGGCAAAATGGGAAGGCTGGACACCCTAGAGGGAGGTGCCAGATACACAATAAAGCATGGTCATGGCTAAGGAACAGAAAAACAGCTTTCTCAGGGTATAATTTGGACTCAAAAGTTCCTGCACCCTGACCTTTTATTAATTTATTCAAATATAGATTGTGTTTCTTTTATGTGACAGGCACTGGATATACAATAGTGAAAAATACAAGCATCAGCCCTTCCTTCTAGCTTACATTTGCCTGGGAAAAAGACATTAATTAAATAAGTAGATATAAAAAATAATTATGGATCATGAGAAATAGTAAAAAGGAAGTAGGGAGCTGTGTCAGAGAATCGTGGGAGGAAAGGCTACTGCTAGAGTGGTCAGAGAAAACCTCTCTGAAAAGGTGACCCTAAAGCTGACCTGAGGAATGAGAAGGAGCCTGATAGGAGAGGAGCTGGGGGAAAACTACTCCAGATAGAGGGACCAGCAAGTACAAAGACCTCTTCCAAAAACGACACCACTTTATTACTTAGCCTTTCAACCTGGTGTCCCTAAATTTTCTCTGACTTCACTGATATAAGCATCTCTTATCATGTCTCAGACACAAGTACTGTAAACACAAAGCTAAAAGAATTTATGGTACCTGCCCTGAGAGCTCAAGACTGACAGGACACACAAGTGAGTCCATGGACAACAGCAAAACCACATGTTGCTTCATAAGTCATGTGCACAGAAGATGCTACAGGAGCACCAAGAAAGGATGGCTGATGCACACTGGGAAGGAAACACTTGTTGACAAAGTGCTTGCATGGGCGCTACTTAATTTGATCCTCACGAAAATTCTTTAAAGATGCGTAGGTCAGGAAGACTGTACTTCATAGAAAAGTGAAGCTCCTATAGATTAGCTTCACACTACGAGCAAGTGCCCAGTTAGTATCTGAACCCAGGTTATACAATCAACCCAGTACATTTATTATGGTGCATCTGCATTGAAAGCTGAAAGACACTGTACATCCAGATTATTTGGCATGTGAGAAAACAGAAAACCAAGAGTTAGGAAACTTGTCTAGGTTCATGTGGGTGGCTAGTAACAGGGCCTGAAGTATAATCTTGTTTCTTGATCCCCAAATCAGGGGATCTGATGTATACTATTCTTTGTATGTCCAGAACAAGGCTTAACATCGAGTCCATGTATCCCCTGAAATCATACACAAAATGCTGAATGTACCAGGGGCCAGTGAAAGGAGAAATGGATTAATGATTATGGGGTTTCCTTTTGGGGTGACGAAAATATTCTGGAACCAGAATGGTGGTGATGACTGCCCAACATCGTAAATGTACTAAATGTCACTAAAATTCACATTATGTGTATTTTATGACAATTTTTTAAAAAGGTGTGCATTTTTCTGGGGAGAGGGTCCAAAGCTTTTATCAGATGTTCAAAGTAGTCAGCCCTCCTATCGAGGACAGCTGATATGTAACATTTCATTTCATACTCCTCTGAGTACCAATGATTAAATAGATTTCCAGCTTTTAGTGTACTTTCCAGAAGGACAGTGATCACTCAAAAGGAAAGTCCTCAAGATCTCACAGGATTCTAAAAGCCAGGAAGGAGCTCTCAGGTCGTTAAAAAAAAAAAAAAAAAAAAAAGGGTATTAAGAAAGATATTCCAGCTAAAAATGCAAACCTGAGAAACCCTTCATATGGACTTCTCAGAAACTGACCCTTTCATATCAGTTAGACAGTATAGAGTCAAGACAATCAGAAGATCTTTATCACTAACCAGCTGTGTGAGGCTAGAAAGAGCCTCTTACTCTCTGGGCTTTGGCAGGCTCACCTCTAAAAAAGACACAATATCACCTCTGCACAGGGCTGCAGTGTTGTCAAAGCAAATAAAAGCACCTATTACACTGCATTGCATTCAGCAGATGTTCAAGAGATATCATTTGAAGATATGAATGCCAACCTTTACATGAAATTAAAACATGAATTCTTGTTCTAATTAGATATTTTCTCTTGTGGTTGTAAATCTTCAATTGAAAGATGAACTTGAAAGAATCATTTTCTTTAAATTTAAGACATCAATAAGACTCACACTCTGATTTGACGAATAGGTCCATATTTCCCAAATATATCATACATTTCTTCAGCTGTGATTTTGTATGGCAAATTTCTTATATACAAAATCCGATTTACTTCAGGTGGAAGGCGAATCTAAAATGAGAAATACGAATTCTTGTTATAATTAGGGGTATGAGTGCTACCATTTTCCAAAAACTTCTTTAACAATAGTAAATAAATAGTAGTAATAGCAAAAACCCATGAATAAAAACAATAATCTGATGTTACCAAAAATGGCAGGCTCTTCAGGAAAGCAACTGGACACTGGTGTGAAGCAAGACTATTAACTTTATTTCAAAGTACTCAATGCCTCAGACCATGTGTGGGAAAAAAAGGGAACAGTTCCTGTTTGCTGCACAATAAAATTCCCACTGTTTACCCTTCTCTGATTGTCTCAGAAACTTGTATCAATGATCTGTCTCTTGAATTTACAGCCTTTCTCTCAACACTGGGTTTTTATTTTTTTAAAAAACTTTTTAATTTGAAATAATTTCAAAATTACAGGACAGTTGCAAAAATAATACAAACCCCATATGGAGAACTCTAACATACTCCCGCCCCCTAGATACCCAGATCTACCAATTTTAACACTTTGCCACCTTTGTATCTATCAACTATCTATCCATCCATCCATTTTCTGAACATTTGAAAGCACACATCATGCTCCTTAAACACATAATACATTTCCCACGAACCAGGACATTCACTTATGTAATTACCTTAAGTAGAGTTATCAAGTTCAAGAAATTTAACATTGCTATAAAGCTTACAATCTATATTCCAATTTTTTTCTTATTATGCCCCAATAATGTTCTTTTGAGCCGTTTCTCCTCCATTCTTAGATTCCATCCAGTTTGGGTACTGCATTTAACTGACAATATCTCTTTAGTTCCTCTCTCTTTTCTGAAACTGTGGAAACATTCATAAACTATAAAATTTCCCACCCCAACCCTTCCCAAGTACACCATTCAGTGGGATAAATCACATTCACAATGCTGCAGAACCCTTACCACCTTCCATTACTAAAACTTTCCCTTCACCCCAAACAGAAACCCTACACTCACTGTGCATTAACTCCCCAATGTCCCTGACCTCATCTCTGGTAACCTGCAGTCTACTTTCTGTTCCTATGAGTTTGCATATTCTCTGATAATTTCTTTGTGGTTACCATGGGGCTTCAATTTAACACTTTAAATAGGTAACAATCTTGTTTTCTTTGACACCAACTTAATAATTTCAATAGCATACATAAACTATGTTTCTATACCCCTGTCCCCTGACCTTTATGTGGTTCTTGTCACAAATTCCATATTTATATATTACTAGTCCAAAACCACTGATTTATCATTACATCCTATGCATTTACCTTTTAGATCCGGTAGGAAGAAAAAAATGGATTACAAATAAAAAATACAACAGTATTGACATTTCTATCTATCTATGTCATTACCCTCATTGGAGATCTTTATTTCCACATATGGCTTTGGTCAATTCTCTAGTGTCCTTTTCTTTCAACCTGAAGAACTCTCTTTAGCACCTTTTGTAGGGCTGGTCTATTGGTGACAAAGTGCCTCAGTTTTTGTTTACCTGGGAATGTCTTAATTCCTCCCTCATTTTTGAAAAGGAATTTTGTCAGATACAGAATTCTTGGTTGACAAGTTTTGCTCTCAGCATTTTAAATGTCATCCCACTGCCTTCTTGCCTCTATGGTTGCTGATGAGAAATCAGCACTTAATCTCATTGAGGCTCACTTGTATGTGAAACGTCGCTTCTCTCTTGTAGCTTTCAGGATTCTTTGGGAGTCAATACTATGGTGTGGGTCTATTTGGGTTTATCCTGTTTGGAGTTCATTGAGCATTTGGGATGTTCATACCTTTTGTTAAATTTGGGAAGCTTTCAACATTATTTCTTTGAATATTCCCTCTACCCCTTTCTCTCTTCTCTTCCTGGGACTCCCATAATTATGTATATTGGTATGCTTGATGGTATCCCACTGATTCCTCAGGCTCTGTTCACTTTTCTTCATTCTTTCCTCTTTCTGCACCTCAGAACAGGTAATGTCAATTGTCTTATCTTCAAATTCATTGATTCTTTGTTCAGCCAGCTCCAACCAACTGTGGAACCCCTCCAGGGAATTTTTAATTTCTGTTACTGTGGTCTTCAGCTCTGTTTGGTTCTTCTTCATCATTTCCATCTCTCTAGTGATGTTCTCTTTGTGTTCATCTATCATTTTCCCAATTTCCTTTAGTTCTTTGTTCACGTTTTCCTTTCGCTTTTTGAGCATATTTAGGGTCATTTTTCAAAAGACTTTTTCTGGAATGCCCCAGTTTTAATTTTCCTCCTTGATGGTTTCTAATCATTTCCTGCTTCTTTGTATGTTTTGTAGTCTTTGTTGAAACCTGAACATTTTGATGTTTTAATGTGTTATCACTGGCATTTAGACTCTGCACCATCTGTTCCTTAAGCTTGTATCCAGCTAGTATATGACAGTTTTCTTTGAATATCAGGAGCTAAAAAAAAAAAAGAAGGAAAAAAAGAAAACACCTTTCCCAGTCTTTGCAGATTGATTTGTGCAAGTGTTCTCCTTCAGAGCTTATCCATACAAAGAGTCAGAAGAATAGCTCCATGCCAAAGCCTGGCTCCTTTCTGCACATGATGGGTATACACACGATGGATATGCACGTTATTTGTATGCACCAGCACACATGATGGGTATGCATGGGTGGCCCTAGAAATTCCATTTACAAGGGTAAGAGTGTTGCTTCTTCCCTAGGAAAGAAGAAGTTTCTTCACAGTCCCAGGCACTACAACACACGTCTGGCAATCTCTTGCCTCAGGCAGCATGACTTCAATGCACTCCCACACAGTTCCATGAGCTTCCTTCTACACACAGGGCAAGGTCTGGGACAGTGAGTCCATCAGGCCACCACCAGACAGACTGGCCCCAACATACATGCTCCCAGTATATGCATGAGGGTTACTCTGCTCCCTCCAGAACCAAGTTCAGGGATCCACACAGGGAGAGTGGGCCAACTCCATGCCAAGCTGGTGAGGAGGTAGGAAGGGGTCAGCCAGGGTGCCAGGAGATCCTCCAGCTTTTAAGTAGTCTTTTTTTTTGATTCAGCACTCGCCCTGTTACTGCAATTCTTTAACTGTTTTCCAGAGGTTTCAGAAAGGTGTTTCTGTAGTTCTTGCTGGTTGTTCAAAGCTTCTGTGGGGAGGGGCGGGTAGAGCCCTGAAGCACCTCACTCTACCATCTTGACCAGGTGTTCAGGTTTGCTAATGCTGCCGGAAAGCAAAATACCAGAATTGGATTGGCTTTTATAAAGGGGGTTTATTTGGTTACAGAGTTACAGTCTTAAGGCCATAAAATGTCCAAGGTAACACATCAGCAATCGGGTACCTTCACTGGATGATGGCCAATGGCATCCCGAAAACCTCTGTTAGCTGGGAAGGCACATGGCTGGTGCCTGCTCCAAAGTTCCGGTTTCAAAATGGCTTTCTCCCAGGACGTTCCTCTCTAGGGTGCAATTCCTCAAAAATGTCACTCTTAGTTGCACTTGGGATATTTGTCCTCTCTCAGCTTCTCCAGAGCAAGAGTCTGCTTTCAACGGCCATCTTCAAACTGTCTCTCATCTGCAGATCCTGTGCTTTCTTCCAAGTGTCCCTCTTGGCTGTAGCTCCTCTTCAAAATGTCACTCTCAGTTGCACTGAGTTCCTTTTGTTTATCAGCTTGTTCATATGGCTCCATTGATCAAGGCCCACCCTGAATGGGTGGGGCCATGCCTCCATGGAAATATCTCATCAGAGTTATCACCTACAGTTGGGTGGGGCACATTTTCATGCAAACAACCTAATCCAAACGTTCCAACTTAATCCCCACTAATATGTCTGCCCCACAAGATTCCATCAAAGAATATGGATTTTTCTGGGGTACATAATACATTCAAACCGGCACACCAGGGTAGTAGTTTCCTGAGTCTTGTCTTCCTCACTTAAGCAGGTCCTCACAGTCTACCAATCTTTAAACAAAATTAAATACTTATCTACATTCCTCCTCATTCATTCAAAACCAATATTTACTGAGAGCCTTCTTTATGTATATACTAGGCTAGGTATTAGTAATACACCACGAAGAAAAAAAAAACACACAAGGTTTCTGCCTTCCCTAAACTTATCAGCTCCCTACTTATCCTATCCTGCCAGCCCAGTTCACCCCACCCTCCCAATCAAATGTCTGCAAAGAGGAAGTCTATACTTAATACCTCATATTCTTTGCCACAGTAACACTGTCGGCCTTCTACAATCTGGCTTTCACCTCAGCACTCTACTGAGACTGTTTTTACTCACCAAGTCCTCTTAATTGTGATGCTCAATTCTCATCCTACTTAACCTCTCTCTGAGTCTTCTTACATTGCTAACTAGTCCCTTCCCAAAACATTCTTATTTCTTTGGCTTCCTCCTCACTGGCTATTTGTTCTCAGTCTTCTCTGCCATTCATACATGCTTCTCAGGGCTTTATCTTTAAACTTCTTTTTGGGATCCTTCATAGACTCCCCCTGACTCTTTACAATCTCTTTGAGTGGTCTCTTTAACCACATACATATTCTCCACAGTAAATTGATGACTCTTAGATATGGATCTTCAGTCCAGATCTCACTAATGTGCTTCTAAATAACATACTCATTTATGTAATGGACATTAATTTGCCCGATAACTATTTATTAAGCTGGTAAGTATCCAAATGTTGTATAAATGGATAAGATACCAACTTAGGCCCTGCTCTCAGACTAGTAGCGGTGACAAATGGTAAACAAATATGTACAATAAAGTTTTAGCTGTCATGACTCACGGATAAGTTCAAATGGATGATCAGTACTACCAAACAATCCTAATATACTTTTCTAGTAAATTCGCTCTCTACAAGGCACTAAACCATACTTTCTCTCCTTTCCTCAAACTTTACCATAACCACTCTGTCCAACACCTGAACTGGCTGTACTCCTTTCTCTACCCACCCCAGGCCTTCCTTCTTGGAGAAAACAGATATGACCAAATGGTAAGTACCTTGTATGCATTATCACTAAACCTATCAATCTACATTCATCCACTCAAAAACTTCACTCCTAACATTAACCCATTTTTCTCCCCATATCATCTGTTTCTCCCCTCAACGGAATCATCCCATTGGCATACAGCGGGAATGACCTTATATCACCAACTGTAAAAAAAAAAGAAGACAACAATCGCCCAATTTCTCTACTCCCTATTTACATGAAAACTAGTGGAAGGAGAATCCGACGCTTGAGTTACCTGTGAACCATCAAGTTATTTACTGGAGACTTATCTGTGCTATCAACTTTAAGGCCGAGGCGGCCAGGTTCGAGGTGCGGGTCAAGCAACAAAGACTGTGGGGCTAACAATGTCACTGACACCAGGATAGAGACCGAAGGAACACTCAACAGGGATGGGGAGCTGAAGTGTGGCTCAAGGAACACAATCCCTGAGGTCAGGGCCGGGAAGAAATCCCACCTGACTCTGGGATTTCCCACCCTGGGGACGGAGAAGGAGCAAGAGTTCTCAGATACACGCTGCTAAGTCAAGCAGCCAAGTCCTCCCCCTCCTCTGCAGAAGGCCCGGCTACTCACATTCGCCCTCTTGGCAGCTTGCATCGCCATCTTGGCGAGCTGATGAAGTTACCGCAGCAGATGCCGAAATTCCTCAGGATGCCCCCGGGGCTCAGCTCGTTCAGCTTCAAGCGCAACGCCGAGTCATACACAAGCCTTCAACAACCAGGCTCCGCCGGAAGCTGTTATAACGCCGTGGGTCGTTTCACGCCAGCCGTACGACGTAGAGGGCCTAGCAGAAAGACTCCCAACGCAAAGCGAGCCCGAGACCGGAACTGGAAAGGCGAGAGCACGAAACTTTCCAGGTCCTGCGACGGAAGGGCGGGGCCTGGGCTCAGAAGGGGCGGTGTTCCGGTCGGGGCGGCCCAGGGCCGCGCGAGCTTAGTGGAGGGGGCGGGGCCTGAGGTGGAGGCGCGGGGCGGGTCTCAGGGGAGACCCGGGGCTGCCGGGCGCGCGCGGGCGGGTCGGGAGAGGTGCGTCGCGGCTGACGCTGTGCCCTAATCCCGGCTCCTGCCGTGGCCTTCCCGGCTTAAACCCTCGGTGGCCCGGCCTCCCTTGTCATCTCCGCGGCGACGCGCGTTCTGACACCCATCTGACACCTGCCCCGCGGTCCCAGACCTCGCGAGCGCGCTTCAAGTCCACTCTCTTTATTTCTTCAAACCTGCTTTACAGGGATCTGTTACCGAGGTCTGGGGAGGGCCAGGGGAACCGGTTGGGGAGTAGCATCGCCTCTTGTCTGTGGACTGTGAAATTTTTTCCAAGTTTGCTCCAGGAAGGCCTGGGGTGGCCGCGTCTTGTAGTGCCCCGGCCGCCCTCACTGGGGCAGCTCCAGGACGATTTTGCCCACGTTCCTGTTACTCTCCATGTATGCATGCGCATCTTGGATTTCGGTCAGCGGGAAGATTCTGTCCAGAACAGGCAGGAGACGCTGGGGGCCCTCCGAGAAGAAGTGGGGCAGGACTTGTTCCGTGAAAGCCTTCACCAGCATTTGCTTGTACTGATGAGGAAAAGGAGACTGTCAGACTGGACAGAGGCCTTACCCTGCCACTTCCCATCCTGCTCAGCCTCTGCTCTCTCTGAAACGTGTACACAACTGAAAAAGCAGAGGAGAACCCTTTTCACTTCCCAGCATGCATGTGCATGTCCCCGAAAGTGGAACCTCATTCTGTCCCAGATAAGGATTGGAGCCTGAAATAAAATATTCTCATCCCTGACAACCTAAGGGCTGTTTTTAAATAAAGGCTTTAAGCAGGGGGCAGCCACAGCCAGGACTTGCATAGGATCAGTGCAAAAGGGATGCTAAAGTTCTGCTGTCCCCCAGCTGGTGTTGGGAAATTGTGGTGGATTGGATTCTGTACCCCAGTTTGGACAAGTTCTTAGTCTTGGTCTGCATTCTTGTGGGTGTGGACCCATTGTAAATAAGATGTAATCAGGATGTTACTTCAGTTAAGGTGTGGCCCAACTGGATCAGGTTGGGCTTTAACCTGATTCCTGGAGTCCTTTATGGGCAGACTGAAAGTCAGATAGAGACAGAAGCCACATGGAGCAGCCAGAAACTGGACATCACTGGAACCCGGAAGAGAAAGAAGATGCCACCATCTGATGGAAAACTAAGGATGCCCCAAAGATTGCCAGCCAAACAAAAGATACCCACCCCCCAAGGAAGCAAGCCTTCTAGCCTCTGAAACCATGAGCCAATGCATTCCTGTTGTTAGGTCAACCCATTTTATGGTATTTGTTTTAGCAGCTGGGAAACAAAAGCAGAAGCATCCCCAAAGGTGGTACCTGTGAGAATGCCACATAGAAGATTTTAGGAATATATAATCTGCTGAAGGTAGAGGCTTCCTTACTTTTCTTAGCATACTGCAAAGCATTCTGCCTTTGAAAACAGTCTTGGAACTACTAGTACTTCTAATATGCTAAATGCTTTGCTCATTCTGTTAGAAAGTTTAGATTATATATGAAGTATTAGCCGCCCTCCTTCCAAGATGTCAAGGCTTCTATTGACCAACACTACTAATTAGTTCTATGAAATTGGGTTACCTATTTATTGGGGGGGAGAGAAAGCAGGTTTCTATATAGGCTCCCAAACCTAAGATGTAACAGAGCTTCCTTTCTCAGGGTTATGGAAATAAATTATACTTTCTGGGTAATCATATGTTCTCTTTTCACTCACTACTCACCTTTTTGTCTCTAGATCTCAGCAAACTGGTGATTAGACTTCCTCGTTTAAAAACTAGCTTTGAAAACAGGGGCCCACTGATGTTAGCTCCTCCCATCAGACCATAGAGAACCCAGCGACCGTCAAGAGCCAGACAGTTGACATTCTTCTCCCAGTAAGATCCGCCAATGCAGTCTAGGATAAGGTTGACTCCAGCACCTTCCACATAAAACAGATACGTGATACCAGTCAGACACAGAAAGCCTGGCACAAAATAAGACTCATGATATATAGTGGCTATATGGGTATAAATACAGGTGAAAGTGGTAAATCTGTAGGTTGGAACTAGAAACATTGCTCCTGGAAATGTTGTACATGGAGTTTAGGTAGCTAAACTCTAAGACAGCATGTATAACATAGTTGATATTTTACGATCCCTAGCCACAGCAAGTGGGAAATGACCTGATCTCTTCCCTCACCCCATTGGCACACAGGCTTAAGTGAGAACAGAATAGGGGAGGTCTACACGAGACTACAGAGCAGGCTTATTCACATCTAAGTTATGGAGTATCTGCACTGAGTTATCTGAACAGTAGGCCTGCTGGCTTTGGTTTCCTCTCACCTTTACTACTCATCTGAAAAACTGAAAGAGATGAGCCAAGAACAATATTTTTTGACAAGTACATCCCCTCTCCCACTTACCTCCCTACCACCCCAACTCCACGCTGACCAAAACAAAACAGGTGTCTGTCTCAAACCTCCTGTTTATTCCCTGAAGGTGGCAGGCGGAGAAGAAAAGATCCTCAATAATTTCAAGTCAACTCTGAGTGATTATACGTTTATAAAATGTTTATAAATCATATCATTTGCAAGAATGTACGTGAAAACCTTCTTCGTCCGAAATATTGACTGCCTGTCTCCAACGGTCAAATACCCAAGGCCTAGAATTTGACCAGGGCAGCTGTGGTGAATTTAGGCAAGGCGAGGCCAATCCCAAGCATGGGTAACCTTGAGTACAATGAGGATTTTATTGAATCATCCCTAAAATTCCTGCTGAGCTGCACAAGCAGTTCTTCACCTTTGGTGAATTTCAGTATTGCTTCGGAAAAGTCCTCTTCTTTGTAATTGAATCCAGCAGTGGCCCCGAGCTTTGCTGCTGTCTGAAGCTTGTGCTGCGAGCCTGCTGTGACAAGAGGAAGAGCTCCAGCCATCCGGGCGAGTTGGATGGCAGCTGTGCCCACACCACTTGCTCCTGCATGGATCAGGACAGAGTCTCCGGCCTGAACGTTTCCTGTGACAGAAAGTACAGGGATAGTTTCCTTTACTTTACATCTGCTGCTCATTCCTCACCTGGCCCTGGGACCACCAAATGCCTTATCTCTCACTCTTTTAACTGCCTTTTTTGTCCACAATGGCAGTTCTTTTTATGTCTTATTGCCTTTTGGTCAAAGCAGAAAACAACCTTTTGAAAGAGGTTCTTATTAGCAGTTACATTCACAATCTATGCTTTACCTAGGAAATAACACTAAAAAGTGCCTCTCTGCTCTATACCTGAACCAGTAAGAATAACTAACCACCATCCCTAGCGTCATCTGAAACCAGCCCTTCTGTCTCCAGTTGGCTCCCAGTTGGTCTCATAACCTAGGAGCCATAAACAAGCCACCAGGATCCTCCTAAAATGGAGCTTTCATCGTCACTTTCTAATCAAAATTTATAGTAGTTCTCTTACTGGGACTTAATCATGTCCCCCCACAAAATGCACATTCAGGACCCAATAGCCCAATCCTGTGGGTGTGAACCCATTTGTAAAAAGGATTTTTGAAGATGACTTTGGTTAAGGTATACATAGAATGAATGAGGGTGGGCCTTAATCCAATATGGCTAAAGTCCTTAGAAGCAAAGAAAATTGGACACAGAGAGAAACCATGGTGGAATAAAGAAGCTGAACGTCACTGGAACGTGGAAGAGAAAGAAGATGCTACCATGTGCATTGCCACGTGACAGAAAAGCCAAGGAACCCCAAAGATGGCCAGCTAGCAAGAAGATACTGATCCCAGGAGGAAACAAGCCTTCTAACCTCTGAAACCATGAGCCAATAAAATCCTGTTGTTAGGCCAGCCCGTATGGTGCTTATTTTAGCAGCCAAGAAATTAAAACATTCTTTATTGGCCTTTCCCAGGAGGAAACAAGCCTTCTAACCTCTGAAACCATGAGCCAATAAAATCCTGTTGTTAGACCAGCCCGTATGGTGCTTGTTTTAGCAGCCAAGAAATTAAAACATTCTTTATTGGCCTTTGCATTAAGTCCAGCCAGCCTGATATTCAAGGCCACCACAGTCTGGTCTCAGCCTCATCTCTAACAAATGATGACAGTTATCCTTCACTTCTGAGCAGCTGATCTTACTTGACCTATTGCTTAGGCCCCCCTGAGGCTTAGCATGCCTGCTTTCCATCACAACTCTACCCATTCTTCAAATCCTTCTGTTCTCGAAGCTTTTTCAGACTCACCCTTGCCTACACCAACTTTTCCCATCTTGATCTTGTATTGTAGTTAGAGGCAGAGGCCACAGTTTCAAACCCTGTGTCTGATTGTTTGCTGTGTAATTCTTGTGAATGCCTCTGGTCTTCCCAGTTACACTGAGCTCCCTAAAGGCAGGGACCAAGTCTCTTTAGGCTCCCTCTCACGAGCTTTTGGCCAGCCTCAGCAGGGCTTGGGGGGAGAAAAATGAGTAGATTGAAGGGTCCCTTCTCCACTTGGGCTCCCAGAGAGAAACTAAGCTTGACTTTGAGAAGCTGGGACTACTGCTGGGCCTACACAGTGAAGATGTGTACAGGCCTTCTATCTGCTAACCAGGATTTTCAGTGTCAACATCAGGCCATTGCTCATATTTTGAGGCTCTGATACTATGCCTGGTAGAGTAGGGTGAGGTGCTGGGTCTGGGTGTGGCTAGAAGGCCAGGCCAAGCAAAGATGCAGAGGGTAGGAAGGTGTGAGGTTGGCTTTGGAGACATAAACCTCCTAGTGCTGGTGTGGAGACTGAGGGTGTGATGAGAGACAAGGCTGGAAGGTCAGGTGGGGCCTGGGTCACAGAGGGCACTGGAAGTGGTCACCATCACAGGTTTTGGAGTAGAGGGCACCTTAGTCAGAGCTGTACTTCTGCAAGATTAATTCAGAGATGGACTGAAGTGAGTTGAATGTCAGAACTGTCCTGAGGGGACCTTCTGAGCCAGACGTCAGAAATGTCTAGAGGAGCTCCTCGAACAGAGACAGTCTAAGGACCGACATCTGGACCTCTCTGACCCCTTTTGGTGTAAGATCAATGGAACAAGGGTGTCTCCTGTACTCCCTTGGAGGAGATGGAGACAAGCAGCCAGAACTGCTGAGAACCTTGGTTCCACCTCACCTTGGTCATAAAAACTTAGTCTCTAATTGTCTGTCAGGGCTGGGACTGGGTCAGCTTTAGGATTAGATGTTGAGGCTGTGATTAGAGGACAGGGTTGGGTCAGAACATCAGTAAGGGGATCAGAGGTGAGGGTTATCAGAGGTCTGGGTTGGGGTCAGTTTCTGGCTTCACGTGACAGGGCTAGGCTGGTAGGAGGGAATTTCAAGGGATGGGGGGCTTCCTCACCCACAAAGTGCAGCAGCTGGAAGGCGGTGAGCCAGGCCTCCGGGATGGTTGCAGCCTGGAGCAGGGACAGTCCTGCTGGGATGGGCATGAGGAGCCCTTCAGGGACTGTGACATACTGAGCCTGGCCCCCACCAGGCAGCAGAGCCATGGCCGGGTCTCCGGGCTTCCAGTTCCCCTGGCAGCCGGGTCCCAGCTCTGTCACGTGTCCAGCTGCTTCCAGTCCCAAAATGCTGCTGGCTCCTGGGGGCGGGGCATACTGGCCTTGTCTCTGCAGAGAGAGGGGTACACGATCAGAAATCTGTGTGTCATCATCCCTGGCCCTCCTCTAATATCTATTCTTTTTCTCAGAACAAAAATGCAGGATGAAGTCAGGAAAAAGTAGAAGAGAGGTCACATGTATTATGCAAATAAGAGGTGGTAGGTCACACAATCATTGGATGTCATAACTAGTAGGGTCCTTACCTATTTATCTAATCCAAACCCCTTGTTTTACAAATGGAGAACCTCAGGCCTGGGCAGGGAAATACCTTGTACAAGGTCAGAAAATAAGTTAGTAGCAAGAGTAGGAACAAAACACTGGCCTCCTTCATCACAAACGCCAGGCTCGGTGCCAGGCACTCATCCCAGTCCTCAGAAGCTTCTGCTCCTCAAAGTCTTTAGACTGGAGGAGTTTCATTAGCAGCGTGCATCAGAATCATTTAAGGAGCTTTTCCAAAGTACACTTCCTGAGCCCTGAGCATATTTATTTTGAAAAAGAGCTTCAGGTGATTCAGGTGCACATGTCTGAATTACCCTGACCAATGCAGCTGACCCAGTTTAGCAGGTGAAATTGCAGGCAAAAGAAATCCTCTCTTAGAATCCTGCCTGCTGCCAACTCTGGGACCCTCAGGGTGGAAGTTGCTCAAACTCTGCAGTCACAAACATCCTGGCTTCAAATCACAGCTCTCCTGACTCCAGTGTTGTGGCCTTGGGCATATGGTGTAACCTCTCTGACCCTCGGTTTCATTATCTGTAGATGATAAATAGTGAACATGTGAACTCCTCTCAGTCTGAGATGAGATATGGATTATCACTTTGCACACACCCTCTCAACCAATGATCTTCACTCTCCTTGCCTGGAGGCCCGTGTAGCCTGCAGATGACACAGGGTTGATTCTGCTTGGCAAACGCCCCAGTCTTGTACTGGAGAAACAAAGGAGGCGCCCACCGCAGACCATGCACGCGCGTCCTTGATGAGCGTCCCTGCAGACCCCGTGCCTTCCTCCGCTTGCCGGGTAAACGCTGACTGCGAGGCCCGGGGTCCGCCCTGCACCAGCCACGCGCGGGCCCCCGTACCTGGAGGAGGTCCGCCCGGTTCAGGGCGCTGGCCGCCACCTTGAGGAGAACTTCACCGTCTCCTGGGCTCGGCTTGGCCACCTGCTTGAGGTGAAGGTTCTCTGGTCCTCCGGGCTCGTCGAAGTGCACAGCTAGCATGTTCTCTGAGGACACAGGTAGGGCAAGGGAGGGAGCCTCGAGGTTCTCGGAGCAGCCCAGCTCCCGCGGCAGCCGCCGCGTCTCGGCGCCGGGAGGCCGAGTGCACGGGGTGAGGCGGGGTGGCCTGCGAGTCGCCGGAGGCGGCACAACAGGGGACCACTGAGGGGCGTAAGGCAGGTTCCCTTTCCCTGAGTCGGAGGCCTCCGCCCCCCGCCCCGACCCCAGGTCTCTGGGGCCCAGACCAGTGGACTTACTGTGGGCCGAGGATCACCCCTGATCCGGGCCGGCCGGCGCCCTCGTGGGCCTTCGCAGCCGGACCCCAGGCGCTGGGACTGCGCAGCCACCCCTGGAGTGGACGACCGGGCTCGAGACTGGGCAAGGGGTGGGGCCGACCAGAACTTACCCTCCGCCTCTTCCTTCGACCCCTGCCCCCTTTAAAATGCAGAGCTAGTGATATGCAAATCAGATGGTCTTTTCCCCGGGGCCTCAGAGTCTTTCAGTCCTCGTTGTAGGAAATGCTGTTTCAACCCTCACAGCAAGAAGAGAAAACTTTCTTCTATAGGGAATCAGACCTTACCTCTTGGCAGGCTTGGGATCTGTTTTCCAGCCAGGCCAGGCGGCTTCTAGCTCATCTACGTATAGTTCTGATATCCTGCCCTTCCTTCGGGAAGCTTCTTGAACTTGTGAGGGAAAGGGATTGGGTGCTAAAGAAGAAAAGTGAGAGAAGCAGTAGGAAAAAGGGAAGGTGAGAAGCAGCCCTAAGAAGATGCTGCCCGGTGAGGCAGTTTTGATTGGTGAAGACCTGGATAAACAGGCCAGATCAGGATGCCTCACCCTTGGTACAACTATTTAGCCCAGATATTCTTTATTGTGGCTGCCTGACCTGTGCATTGTAGGATGTTTAGCAGCATCCCTGGGCTCGACACACTAGATGCTACAGCAACCCCTCCCCAGTTATGACCATAAAAAATGTCTCCAGATGTTGCCAGATTTCCCCCGGGGGGGTGGTAAAACTGCCCCGTTAAGAGCCATTGGGCTAGATGAATGCACACATATGGGCTCCTGAACAAAAACAGGCTAGATAACTTTTGCAGTGGCTTACACTTTACCAACTGTGCACGTGCATTCTCGCATTTGATCTCTATGACTCTTTCCTAAAGAACTGAGATGTAGGAAGGTTAATTTAATTTCCAAAGGGCACATAGCTAGTGAATGTCAGAGCCAAGAGTCAAACCCCTGTATCCTGGTCCTGGTCCAGGGCTCTTTCTATTATAGCACCCCACCTTGCATAATAGTCTTTCCTGCCAGTTGGCAAAGCCCCCTTTTTCTAATTCACGACCCTCTAATGCACATACCTTTTGCAAAAAGGCCATTCAAGTTTTGTGTTTTATAAGGGTGCCTATTTTCCAAAAATGCCCCTCAGTCACTGCCCGTCCTCTTTCCACCTATATCAAAGCTACCATTGCAAGGAAAGGGACCAAGGAAGCCAAACAGTATGCTCAGAGAGAAGGTCCATGTGAGGCCTTTCCTGGTGGACATTTCTTACTACTTTTGCAGGGAGATTGTAGTGTCTCCGAGACAGGGACCATGCCTAGGGAGGGCAGGAAACCTCTGTTGCTGGCTCCCTGGAGCTTAAATAATACTAAACTCAGTGGCCTGGCAGTCAAGGTCCTTCTCATTCTCCCCCCCACACTCTCTCTCTCTCTCTCTCTCTCACACACTCACACTCACACACACACACACACACACCCCTTCCTAGAGAAAACTTACTTATCCTTCAAGGCCCTGTTTATGCATCTCAGGAGATTCTCCGGAGGATTATGGAATGTGGCTTTCTTCTCTCCTCCCACTACTAGAGCTATCTGCCTTTCCTGAACCAACATACTACTGAGTCCTATGAGCAGTTGGGGGCAAAAAAGACCTTAGGCTCTGTTGACATCCAGGCCAAGGGAGCTAGGGTGGGGCTTTCCCTCTCCCCACCCTTGGTCTAGGTGAGCATCTGAAGAACAATATCTGAGTTTCCGGTCAAGGAAAGCAGTGGACCCTGGGGAAAAGCTTGGCCTATAGAGATTTATGGGAAGATAAATATCCTTGTGAGTACGCCTGACCTCTGTGGTCCGTGAGAGGATCCGATGGAACTTAATGGCTCTTGAGAATATGCAAGGACAGGGAGTCAAAGGAACAGGAAGTCCTCTTACTGGCTTATACACTCCC
Source organism: Choloepus didactylus (assembly GCF_015220235.1). Lineage (NCBI taxonomy): Eukaryota > Metazoa > Chordata > Mammalia > Pilosa > Megalonychidae > Choloepus > Choloepus didactylus. The sequence continues at coordinate 12,202,677 of NC_051326.1, forward strand.
AGCCTACAGCGGTAGAGACCACTTTCCCTTACACCATCTGTAGACCTGCTATAGTAATTCAGAGTACCCCCCAAATCAGAAAATAACTTATTTAACGGTGCCCAAGAGTCAGAGTCAAGATCTGTCAGAACAAACAGAACACAGGCCCAGCAAAATAGAGTAACTGGAGGAAACAGATGAAAACTTAAAAAAAAAAAAAAGACTGAAGCACTTGAGAATATTCAGGAAAACCAAAAAAAGTATTTCTAGAATAAAAAAAAAAATTCCCAATTAAACAATTCTAGTAGATACCTTGAAGGAGATGGTCATGTTGAGACCTGAATTAGTGGCCCAGAAGATAAAGAGCAAGAAATATCTCAGGTAACAGAGCAAAAGCCTTTAAGGATCTCTTTAGAGAAAGGACTCATAAAAAGATAAGAGAGGGGGAGGATAAATTCAGGAGACCTAGCATGAGAATAATAGGAGGAAGAGGAAAAGATGAAGAAGACACAAAAGTTAAACAAATAATAGAATTAAATTACCCTGAAATAAAACTAATTCTGCAGATCAAAAAAGTTCCCTGAGTTCAAGCCTCGACTGATGAGAAGAAACACATGTCTATATGCTGTAAAATTCCTGAACTTCTAACAAACTTCAAGGTGGAAAGAATAAGTTACTTACAAAAGATTTAAAAAGTAAGATGGCATCTAGCTTTTATCTTCAACCCTTGAACCTAGAAGAGAGTGGGCTAGCATCTACTGACTAGAAAAAAAAAGGACTGCAGCCCAGTAATCCTATTTCCAGTGAAGATATAATTCACTTGTCATGGCAAAAAATATAATTAAGAATATGTAAAAATTCAAAAAGACACATCACCCAGATACCCATCTGTCAATATTTAAGGAAAGGATCCCACCAGATAACAGATATCTCAGGGGAGAAGCTTCAAGATGGGAGAAGAGGGAGAGGAAACAGTTGTAACCAAATAAGCTTTACAAAAAATACATTAAAACTGAGTGGATTAAAAACAAACACCCATCCAAATGGATAAGGAGAGATAAGGAATGTGTAATATAAGTACTAAACTAGGAACTTTTAAAGTATAAGGGAGTTACTTTGACAGAAATTCTAATAATAGCCAAGCTCTAAATGTACTAAACTATCTCAGCAAATCTAGAAGTGGGAGGTGTTAAAGATTTCATTTATTGGTGAGTGCCTTGGTGGGGGAAACTGTCAAGAGATGGGTCAAGGGAGGAGGGATATAATTTAATGGGGGAAATAGATTATATTTAGTAAAAATCTGATTTAAAAAGTTGAGAAATGTACAGTGAAGCTTCCAAATTAACAAGGGAAAAAATGGGAATAGCCTCTTAACAAAATGAGCCAAGCAAAATAAAAGGAAAAAGAGGAAATAAAAATGTTTAATAATAAATTAAAATGGAAGAATAAAATCAGGTATATCAAACATTACAATAAATTTAAACAGACTAAATTCTCTTATTAAAAGACAAAGACTGACATATAACTTTTAAAAGGTAGCGTCTATGAAGAAGATATAATAATTATGAACCTAAATGCCTAAAACATCAGAGGAGCTAAATTTCACAAAAACTCCATTAGAAATTCAAAGATAAATAGATAAAAATGTAGTTATAATATATTTCTCTCAGGTGAGACCAGGAGAGGACATGCCCAATTGATCCTAGACCAAATTGCTAACCTACAGAACTGAGTGCATGTAAAATGATTGCTGTTTTAAGCCACTATTTTGGGGGAGGGGTGCTTTGTTATGCAACAACAGATAACTGATACACAAGGCTCCTCAAAAAGAGGTAGGCTTTCCCTCCTCTATTCTACCATAATACATCTCCTAAGGTGCTTGCAGCACTCTGTTATCTGACTTTCCTCCCCACCAGGCTTTAGATTCCTGGAGTATCTTAAATCAGTTTCCCAGTGGACAGCCGTATGCCTAATCACGTAAGTGTCCAGTTATGGTTTGTTGACCAAATGAATTGTCACACATTAAATGGGATGTTTGAGTTCCCTGAAAGAGGCCAGGAAGGGAAGTTGACAGCATTTTAAGAAGAGAAAATCAATGGGAAGTTTTCTTAGATATGACACCAAAAGCACAAGCAACCATGGAAAATATAAATAGATTGGACTTCATCTAAATTTAAAACATTTATGGGTCAAAGGACACTATCAAGAAAGTGAAAAAGACAATCCATATAATGGAAGAAAATACTTGCAATTCATATATCTGGTAAGGGACTTGTATCCAGAGTGCATGAAGAACAACTACAACTCAAAAACATTAAGAGAAACAACCACATTAAAAAATTGGCAAAGGACTTTGAAGAGACATTTCTCTAAAGAAGATATACAAATGGCCAATAAGCACATGAAAAGATGCTCAGTGCCATTAGTTATTAGTCATTAAGGAAATGCAAACCAATCAAAACCGCACTAAGAAACCACTTCAAACTCACTGGGATGGCTATAATAATAATACTTTAAAAACAGAATATAGTAAGAGTGTTGGTCAGGATGTGAAGAGGGGAAATAGGGTTATAAAATGGTGCTGCCACAAAGGAAAACAGTTTGACAATTCCTCAAAAAGTTAAACATAGAATTATCATGTGACTCAGCAATTTCACTCCTAGGTATATACCCAAGAGAACTGAAAACATAGGTTCATGCAAAAATTTGTATACAAATGTTCACAGCAGCATTACTCATAATAGTCAACAGTGGTAACAGCCCCAATGTCTGTCAATGGATGGATAAACAATTTGTAGTATAACCATATGATGGGATACTATTCATCCATAAAAGGACATGATGTACTGATAAATGCTACAACGTGGATGACTTTGAAGACTTTATGCTAAGTGAAAGAAGCCAGTCACAAAAAGCCACATATTGTATGAGTCCATTTATATGAAATGTCCAGAATAGGCAAGTTCATTGAAACAAAGAGTAGATTGGTGGTTGTCAGGGGATGTGGAGAAGAGACTTGGGACTGACTGCTAAGTAAGCCCCTAAAGGGTTTCTTTTTGGGGCAACAAAAATGTTCTGGAATTAGATAGTGGTGATAGTTGTACAGCATAATGGATATACCAAAAATCACAAATTTTATGCTTAAAAATGGTGAATTTTATGTTTTGTGAATTATATCTTTTTTAAGAAAAGAATCTACCCAAAAGACACACTGGCCAATAAAAAAGAATCAATGGGATGGTAAGAAAAAGTACATCCTCTCTCTCACACAGGCCCCCACACAAATGCACATCTCCATACCGTTGTGACCTTCAGAGCCTCCTCAGAGAAGTCCTCCTTATAATGAAACCCAGCTGCAGCAGCCAGCCTGCAGGCCACTTGAATGTTCTCTTGGAAGCTCATGGTCACCAGGGAGATGGCTTTGAACAGCCTGGTCAACTGAGTGGCAGCTGTGTCCACAGCCCCTGTGCTGGCATGGATGAGCATTGTCCCTCCTCTTGCATACTTCCTGGGGCAATGATCCAAGATAGAAGGTAAAGGGGTGGGAAGGTGTCAGGTTGGCTTTGGAGACATAAACCATGAGCCCAAGGCAAATCCCAGCAAAGGAAATAAGGAAGGCTCTGGGAGAGAAAAGGGCTTAGAGTCAGCCTGATGGGGACCCTTTGTGGACCCCTATCTTCTGGGGGCAGTCTGTTTGGCTACCAGCCCCTTTCCGTCCTCCTGCACACCCATCCATCATGGCCCAGGGGCCAAGGTGTCCCTTCTTATTCCAGGGCAATGGTTTTCACACTTTTTTTTTTCTTATACCAAGAAGCATTTTGAAAAGCTTTGTAACCCCTCTCACATTTTAAGTCAACATCTAAAACTTTTCATCCTAAATTTAAATAGTTGCAAAAGATATGATTTCTGGTTATAAATAGTGACATTTTTAACCCTCATCAGTCTTTTAAATGTATCAAGTGGAATCCAGATTTCAAAACAATTTGTTATTTATAATCAATCACCAAAAAATACCCAAACATGCTCTTCTTTAACAATTGGAAATTTTATAACCTCATTGTTCTTCTAGAAATACTATTTTCATTCTACTTTTCTCATAGAATTATATCCTGATGTATTTTATGCATTCTTCTCTGCAACAAAAATATGCATACAACCAGTAATTAATTTTTAAAAAGTATTTCCTGTGACCAAAGGGTTCGAAATCTTAAATTTCTTCTGGATTTTATCATTACAATATTATTAATCCACAATGGATCAAAAAACATGGATTTTTAAAATATTGATGTTCCAGTTTGCTAATGCTGCCCGTTTTGCAAAATACCAGAAACGGTTGGCTTTTATAAAGGTGGTTTATCTGGTTACAAAGTTACAGTCTTAAGGCCATAAAAGTGTCCAAGCTATGGCATCAACAAATATACCTTTACCGAAGGAAGGCCAGTGGTGTCCAGAAAACCTCCGTTAACTGGGAAGGCACCTGGCTGGCATCTGCTGATCCCAGGTTGTGTTCCAACTTCTCTCTCAGCTCCTGTGCATTCTTCACAGTGTCCCTCTTGGCTGCAGCACCTCCTTCTGTCTGTGAACACTTTTATATGGCTCTAGTTGATTTAATTTAGACCCATCCTGAATGGGGGTGGGGGGGTGTAACACTTCCATGGAAATTAGCCAAAGGTATTGCCCACAGTTGATTGAGTCATATCTCCCTGGAAACACTCAATCAATAGGTTTCAACCTAATCAACACTAATAGGTCTGCCCCAACAAGATTCCATCAAAGAACATGGTGTTTTGGGGGACATAATACATCCAAACTGGCACAATTGATAAATAATTACTAAACATAAAAAGTAAATATTTTTGAAAGACATCCCTTAATGATCATTGATAGGGCTGAAATTTTCCAAATAATTATTAAATCTGTGGATGATTATTTCTTATTTCTATACTGAGACTGGGTTCAGCATTAATTTTCTTCCTATTTTTCACTTTTATAGACAAGCTCTGAGAAACCTAGCTTGCATAAATTAGATGGGAAAGAAAGACGTTTCATTATAGGAGTGTCAGCCAATTCTTTTAATACCTCTGAGTTACATGATAAAAAAACAGATATATCATGAAAAATTATTTTCAATGAGCTACTATCTGACAGCTTAACTAGGTCCTCCTTCAATTTTGTGAAAGCAAAGACTGAGAAACCTACAAAGGATTTGTTAGCTGGTCATAAGTGTTATTCAGGTTCTCCATTTCTGGAATTATTATATCTGCTATTTTTTTACTTAGAGGCACCTTATTTAACATGATATACTCAGAAAAGTTTGGGAAACTAAAAATGTTAATTCCAACACACTTTTGCTGAAACAGTATTTTTTGGATAAAACCCTTTTTACCTTATTACATGCTTTAAATATATTATCATTAGCATATTGGAGCTGCAGATTTAACTCATATATTAAAAACATTGGTCACATATTCTTATTGGCAAAGCCAGTTCTCACTGTTATACTAATTAGCCAAGTCATATTACTTTGTATTGGAAAATACTTCTTAATTTTCAGTTCAAGTTAACATGTTAATATGTGCTCTCATGACAAGCATCTTGCTTCTGAATTTTAAGATAAATAGATAAGGCTAGAACTTTCCTTTCCCAGATGAATTATGATACAAAGATTTTCAATATTTCTCACTGATGTTCTTTTTCTTTGCTCTCTTGCACCTCTCCTTCACATGTGATGCATTTTTTTTTTCTTGACAAGAGAATGGAAGAAGTCATTCAATTTAAAACTAATTTTCCTTTCCTTTGGCATCCAACAGTTCTTAGACCCTTGTGGGTTGAAATGTGTCCTCCAAAAAGATATGTTCAATTCCTAATCTCCAGTGTTATGTATGTGGCCTTATCTGGAAACAGGGTCTCTCAAGATGTGATTAACTAAAATGAGACCAAATCAGGTTAGGGTAGGCCTTAATCCAGTGTGACTGGTGTCCTTATAAGAGGAGGGAATTTGGACACACAGACCGAGGAGAACACCATGTAATGACAGAGGCAAAGATTGACGTGCTGCAGTTGCAAGCCCAAGAGTGCCAAGGATTGCTGCAAAGCACCAGAAGCTAGGAAGAGGCAAGGAAGGATGCTTTCCTAGAGCATTTGGAGGGAGCATGGCCCTACCAACACCTTGACAGGCTGGGATTTTAAGCCAATAAGGCAGGGAATCTGCTCCTGGACCACAGTGATTCTCTAATGTACTGGGAGCCACCATGAAGCTTCTTGGCAGTTCACTAGCTGGCCAGGACAAAATTGAGATGAATTGAATGTTTAATAATTAATCTGGCTGAGATAGAAAGATGTATCCACCTCCACACCAGTTACAATCTTGTCACTGAGACCAGACTGCTTTGTTTGCTCAAAGACCCTCCCACCTTGAATGGACCCAACCAACATTTGTTTCAGTGACTCCTTATCTGAACTCCCTTGGCTGACTGTCTTAGCTTGCCAGTGCTGCTATATCATGTACCACAGACTGTTTGGCTTAAACAACAGGAATTTATCATCTCACAGTTTTGGAGGCTAGAAGTCCAAAATCAAGGTGTTGGCAGGGCCATGCTTTCTTTGAAGTCTGCAGCATTCTGGTGGCTAGCAGGCAAATGGTAACTCAGTTTCAATCTCTGCAACCACCACAGGGCCATCTCTCTCCCCATCTGTCTCCTCCTCCTGTGTCCAAATTCCCTCCGCTTATAAAGATTCCAGTCATATTGGATTAAGGCCCATCCCTGATTCCACTTGGCCTCACCTTAATAACATCTTCAAACATCTTATTTACAAATGGGTTTACATCCACAGGACTGGGGTTTTAGACTTGAACATGTCTGTGCCAGTTTGAATGTATTGTGTCCCCCAAACGCCATTATCTTTGATGTAATCTTGTGTGGGCAGACGTTATCAGTGTTGATTAGATTGTAATTCTTTGAGTGTTTCTTTGGAATGTGCCCCACCCAGCTGTGGGTGATGACTCTGACTGGATAACTTCCATGAAGGTGTTGCTCCGCCCATTCAGGGTGGGCCTTGATCAGTGGAGCCATATAAATGAGGTGACATAACAGAAGGAACTCAGTGCAGCTGTGAGTGACATTTTGAAGAGGAGCTATAGCCAAGAGAGACACTTGGAAGAAAGCACAGGAGCTGCAGATGAGAGACAGTTTGAAAATGGCAGTTGAAAGCAGACTCTTGCTCCAGAGAAGCTAAGAGAGGACAAATACCCCAAGTGCAACTAAGAGTGACATTTTTGAGGAACTACTGCCTATAGAGGAACGTCCTGGGAGAAAGCCATTTTGAAACCAGAACTTTGGAGCAGGCACCAGCCACGTGCCTTCCCAGCTAACAGAGGTTTTCCGGACACCACTGGCCATCTTCCTGTGAAGGTACCCTATTGCTGATGTGTTACCTTGGACACTTCATGGCCTTAAGACTGTAACTGTGTAACCACATAAACCCCCTTTTATAAAAGCCAGTCCATCTCTGGTGTTTTGCATTCTGGCAGCATTAGCAAACTAGAACAATGTTGTCTTTATGGAGGATATGATTCAGTCCACAACTCTCACCAATCTCTGTTTTTTATGGCTGCACAATCCTTCCATAGATAACATCAATACATTCAGGTGTTCAGTCTTGCAAGCTCAAGAATTATTCTTTGCGTGTTTTTACTCTCGTCCAATTTGTTTTGGTGATTTAATGTAACTTTCAGAGGACAATCATAGTTCCCTCATTTCCTGGTACTTGGGGCATCTCACTAGCCCGAAACACTGACAACGCAGCCTTCTGTTTAGCTCTGGGTCTTGACCTCCCTTGGCCTCTCTCAGAGGTTAGAAGTCCCCAACTGCTTCCTGGCTTGTCCTGCAAACTTCCTGGGCACCTTTATATTGCAAGGTACAGGTGTGACTATCCAATGACAGCATGATTTAACATCATCTGGAATTTAAAGAGTAATTTGCCTGTCCAGTCCCAGATTCACCCAGTTTAACTCACTGCAGTATCTCCTCTCATTCTCACCCACTGGTGCTTATAGTAAGACTGACTCAGACCAAACCCCACAAGCAAAGGAGGCTGATGAGTTAGAGCTAGGGGATGCAAAACCCCTCTCCCCCACCCAAATACCCACTTATAAACCATCATGGAAAACCCCTTCCCTGTAAAAAACTCCAGAGAACTGTAAAGTTCAGACTCTTTGAGCCTGTAATTCCATTTCTAGACCCAAGGAAATAATCAGAGACACAAAGAATTATGTGAAAGTTATGAAAGTAGAAATAACCTAATTTATCTAAAAAAGAGAAACGATATATTTATGAGAAATTATGCAGTGATTAAAAATGTTTTTTGAAGAATTTTAATGATATTCAGTCTTGTAACATTGACAAAGTGGGATATCAAACCATATGCCATGATGATCTAGGTTAGATCTTAAATGTATGCATTATATACTCTGAAAAAAGACAGGAAGAAAATAACACAACTATCAACAGTAATTTTCATTTAATGTAAAAAACTTGAGTAACTTATTTTCCCAAGTTTTTTCATGAATGTATATTACTTTTGGAATCAAAATTTAATAGTTTCGTAAAAATACTGTCCATACTACAGCACTGCTTGACAACCTTCAAGTGACCCTGAAGAATGTAGGCCTTTTCCCTTTGGGCCCTATCCATCTTCCCAATTTCATTTGTCCCTCCCCCACAGATACTGCTTTCCAGTCACACTGAACTTCTTGCCATTCTCTGCACACAACAGGAACTTGCATGACTGTGTGCCTTTTGCATTTGCTGTTCCTTCAACTTTGGATCCTCTCTACTCTTTTCCACACCTACCTCCCTGTGGTGGTTTGGGGCTATGTACCCTAGAAAACCCTGCTCTTAACCTTAATCCATTCCTGTGGGTGTGAACCCCTTGTAAGTAAGACCTTGTGAAGAGGTAACTTCAGTTAAGGTGTGCTCCACCTGAATCAGATGAGTCTTGATACCATTACTGAAGGCCTTATAGGGAAGGTCACAGAGAGAGAGAAAGCCAGAAGGAGCAGCCAGAAGCTGGACATCAGTGGAATCCAGATGAGAAGGGAGAGGCCAGGAGAATCCACCGTGTGCTCTGCCATGTCACAAAGGAGCCAAGGACCAAGGATCACTGGCAGCCAGAATGCCACTCTTTGGGAAGAAAGCATCACCTTGATGACATCTTGATTTGGACTTCTAGCCTCAAAACCATGAATTCCTATGGTTTAAACCAAGCCACTGCATGGTATTTGCATTAGCAGCAAGTAAACTGAAACACCATCCTCCTTCCAGATTCACTCAAATGCCATTTCAGGCTCCTGAAGGCAGTGGCTCCAGGCCCTGTGCTCTACAGTTCTTTGTTTTATATCTGTTACAACATGTATTTCATTCTAATGTGACTCATTTACAAGTGTCCCTTCCCTACCAGGTTGTGAAACTATTTGGGGTGGCAAATATGTATTATTTACTTTTGTATCACCAGTACCTAACACACAGTAGGCTAGTCAATGAATACTAAGTGAAGTTTAAATTTATTTTTACATTTTGTTCATAGAAGAGTCTAAGAGCCTGAATAGACAGATGAATGAATGGACTAGTGGTGAGGTTGATGACCAAGAACAAGTCTGTGGTCTTAGCACCCAAGCTCAGAAAAGGAATAATCGGGGAAGTAAACTCTTTGAAAAGCTGTTATACAAAACCTTTAATAGTCCTCTGATGGCTTAATTTCCTTTTTTTCTTAGATATTCTCCTGGAAGAAAACAGAAAATGGTTATTATTTATGAAGAATAAATTATCACTACTCTATGATTCATTCATTCATTTATTCATTCCACAAACACTGTTAACTTACTACCACATGTGAGGCACTGTGCTAGGTACCAGAGATACAAGGATGGATGGGTATTTAAGACACAGTCCCTACCCTCAAGGAGTTCTTTGTCCGGTAGGACAGACAAATACATTAATTATAATTCACAGTAATAAATGCCACAACAGAGGTATTTCTTCTGAGTGCTGTAGTATGAATTGGTTTTCTATGCAAGGAAGAGGCAGGATACATATGGCTGGGGCAAAGGGAACAGAATGGGAGAGGGTTTAGGGGAGCAAATAAATCTACTGCCCTCCTCGACTAAGTGCAGACTATGATCTAAATTTAAAGTGGATGTTGGCATTTTATTTTTAACAAGCTGTTTAAAAAAAAAAAACTTGAAAATTGAGGCTTAACTCATCAAAAATATTAATATATTTCTTAAATTGAGTGCTTGATGTTACTTAATCTGTTCTCCTCCATTGCAATCATGACACTGGGAGAAAAGGGATGTATTAAGTGACAAAAAAAGCAGACACCTGAAAAGTTAGCTGCAAGACAAATTCCACAAAATGAGCATGTTTACCCACCAATTTATGTTAAAGAATTGGAGATCTGGTTCCTGGATGAAATTTTCATGAGAATAAATAAATATCAAAACCATTAAAGTATCTGCCTCATCTATCCACGTCCATATCTATCTATTGAAACACAGATCCCAGTTCGTTAGCAAACGGATTCACTTATACAGGCAACTCTTAAGTGAAAAACTAGGAAACTTAGTTGGCTTCTAAGGGAGTTAGAAGTCTATCCCCCAACCTTATTTTATAGAGAGGTCACAGAGAAATTTAAGGAAAAAAATCATATTTATCTGATAATTCAATAATAATGTTAAAAAGAAATTTTAAAAAGCTTATAAAAGAAAAACTTGCCCATATGCTTAAATATATATATTTTTTAACTGAGGACTTCGATGTAAAGATAGCATTTTATAAATGTAGGTGATTCACTAATAAGTTTTAAAAAAAAAATCTGAGTGGAGGATTATGGGAAGATGGCAGAGTAGGAAGCTTCAGGAAACAGTTCTGCTATCAAAACAGCTATTTAAATTGGCAGGAACTGTCTGAATCAACTATTTTGAGTCTAGTCTAACACTGTACGGCATCGAGGGAGGGGCTGGAGGAAGAGGCTCGTAAATTGTGGTAAATATCCATGAATTTTGATAGGGACTGCAGCCTGGGCTCCTGGTGCAGCTTGCTGAGGTCAGGGTGGACTATAAGTACCTAGTCCTCCAAATCAGCATGTGGTCTGACTGCTGATCACTGCTTTCAATCAGCTACTTCAACTTCAGAACACTGTGGGGCTGGCTCTGAGGGCGGCCATTGGTCCAACCTCCCTCAGGCCAAAGAGGCAGAGCAGTCTTGAAGGGGCAGTAACTTTTCTCTCTCTTTTTCCCATTCCCAATTTGGGAGCAAAACTAGTTTGGAAAATTCACAAATTGATGGCTCCAGCCCTCAACAAACAACAAAAACAACAACAAAACCTACCAATTCCAGAAGAGTGGGAGTACTAAGTTTCCAGAGGTATGACAACATAATACTCAGAATGTCCAGTTCTCAACAAAAAATTACAAAACACATAATGAAAAAGGAAAGTACATCAGGAAAGTATTTACAGGAAAAAAAGAATTTGCCAGAAGCCATCCCTGAGGAAGCTCATACATTGGAACTATTAGTCAAAGACTTTAAACCAACTGTCTTAAGTATGTTCCGTAAACTAAAGGAATCCATATATAAAGAACTAAAGAAATTAGGAAAACATTGTTTGAACAAAATAAAGAGATGGAAATTAAAAAAGGAAACCAAATAGAAATTTTGGAGCTGTAAATTACAGTAATTGAAATGACAAACTCATTAGACAGATGGATTCAACAGATTTGATCAAGTAGAAGAAAGGTTCAGTGAATTTGAAGACAAGGCAATTGGAGGATGCTGGCAAGGATGCAAAGAAATAGGAATCCTCGTATATTGTTGGTGTGACTGTAAAATGGTGTAGCTGCTGTGGAAGACACTTTGGCAGTTCCTCAGTAAATTAAACATAGAATTATCATAGGACCTGACAATTCCACTCCTAGGTGTACACCCAAAAGAATTGAAAGCAGGGACTTGGACAGATATTTGTGTATCAATGTTCTTCACGGCATTATTCAGAAAAATCAAAAGGTGGAAGTAACCCAGTGTCCATCAACAGATGAATGGAAAAACAAAATGCAGTATACCCATACGATGGAATATTATTCAACCATAAAAAGAAGTGAAGTACTGATACATGCTACAACATGGATGAACCTTGAAGTCATCATCATGATGAAAATAATCAGGAAGCAGATAGTGATGAAAGTTACACAGTATTGTCAGTGTACTTAATGTCAAAGTATTGTCCACTTAAAATGGTTAAAATTATTTTTATGCTATGTATATTTTGCCACAATTAAAAATTAATTATTTTTAAAAACCTGAGTAATTTGTTAAAGAAGTAGCACAGCATTCTTTACCTAATAACTGTTTAAAGGCTTTCTTTAAGAAAAAGTCAGGCTCCTAAAATCTTTCATAGTAAACATTTTTAAAAGATAGTCATAATTCTTTACTTTCCAAGTTTTTTACAATGACCATGTATAATTTTTTGATAGAAAAAGTAGATTTGAAAGAAAAAGTTAAGGAAATAGAAGTAATGAAACAAGTAAGTATATGAGCATTGCCCATTCCTCACAAACATCCAACCACTTCCAAGACAGCCTGTCCCTTCCCAGAGAAGTGGATCTTTGAGTCAAGATGTTGGTGCCCTTCTAACCAGCTCACATTTTTGGGGGTCTTTTGTGGCCCTAAGCAAAAATCCCATCCCTCACTGCCAATGACAGCATCTTTCTTCATTACAGGGATCAGGCATCTTCTTTGCTCCACTTCTGCACAGGTTTCCAGTTTACAGAGGTTTTGTCCTCATGGGAGAGCTAAGGAATCAGCCTTGGGCCTTAGCTGATAAGATAAAGCCTGGCCTCATCACCTATCTTCGTAGCCTTATTTTCCAGATACCTTTAATTAGATAATGTCCAGATCTACAAATCTCCATTATACCTTCCTACTCTTGCCCTACTCCACTGAAATTGAACCTCCTTCAAATCCTGAGACCAGCTCAAAAAGGGTCCTTGGCGGTTAAGGGTTTGTACTTCCCATATTGGAGTTTACCACTTCTATTAGGTGTTTCCTAAGTGTGTCTTGGCCAGGCTTAGTCCCATTTGCTCCCAGAAGACCTCACTGCCAGCCGTGCAGCATGGTTTATGACAATCACCTCCTCCAGGCAGTTATTTATGCCTGGGAAGGTCTGTACATATACACATTTGTGTGTATATTATATTTTGTTTCTGTGATATTCCTTAAGTTCTCAATCCCTTAAGATTCAGCTCTCTGGAGTCTTCCCTGACTTTGACAAGCAAAAGTTATTCATTTATTTGTTCATCAAACATGTATTAATTGTCTACTCAACATTAGGCACTATCTTAGGTACAAATCTTACTTTCTAGGGGCTCACAGTTTAGGTAAACAAAGAACTCTAACGGGGGTAACAATAGAGTTATGTATAAAATATACAGCACAGTGAAAAGGCGGCCATAATTGAAGACTTGGGTCTTCAATGATGATTAGGAACTTGCCAACTGGATGTGAGGGAAGACATTTCAGGCAGATAGAATAACATATGTAGAAGCATGGAAGGTAGAGACGGGTCTTAACCAGCGTTGACTCCCTACTTTATCTAAGATAGTGCAGGGCACATAGTAGATCATCACTGTGTACTTGTTAAAGAATGAATGAATGGCTGCTTTACTCGTTGGAGGCGTCTACTACTTCAAAGGAATGTTTAAACAACTTTTTTTTAGGAAAAAAATCTAAACACAAACACAATTTCTCACTTCCTAAGCTTAAGTCCCACAGATTTAGTTTCCTAGTCTTATGTTAGATCTTTGTTCTGAAACATATAGACATGTAAGGGGAGTGTCATTCATTCCTGGCTGCTTGGCTCACAGGATTTCCCTTTTCTGGAAACAGCCCCCCCCCCCTTTTTTTTTTTTTTAATTCAGTTTTATTGAAATATATTCACAAACCATACAGTCATCCATGACAGCCCCTTTTTATAGGTTGGGCCCTCAGCAGCCACATCTCTGCAGAGTCCCCCTCTCCAGCTCACCCCTACCATGGATAGCTGAGCGATCTATGGAAAAACTCTCTGACCCACGACTTGTCAATTAGGGTACTCAGAGGAATTAAGAGGAAGGAGGGGAGGATCTGCCATGAAACCAGCCAGGAGAGGAAGTAGTTCCCCACAACAGGACAGAACAAAGCTGACTCACAAAGAAGCAGAGACAAGAGTCCTAACAGTGTTCTGAAGCCTGGAATCAGTTTTCCCTGTGGCTCAGCCCTGTTCTTCTGGTGGTTATGTATGTAAATCCAGTATTTTCCCAAAAAGTTCCTCCTTTCTGCCCTAGCTGGTTTGAGTTGGGTCTCTGGCTTGTAGCCAGACTACCTGAATAACACAGGAAACAAAGGCAGGGGTTGGAAGGCTCACTTACCCAGCTTCTCTGTAGCTTCCACACAGACACTAGGATACATGCCCTCACTGTAAGTTGCCACCAAAAGATACTGCTGGGTCTTCACAACGACCACGCCAGTGTTTTCCTCGATAAAGAATGAAATAGAATACACTTTTCTTGGTCTAATCACAAGACCCAATAGTTTATGCTTTGGCCACATTTTTCACCATTTCTTAACTTCTGTAAATTAATGGGCTTGTTTTTGGATTCACTAATCTTTTCCACTACTTTAGTTGTCTTTCCTCGAAAAGTTTCAGACTGTTTTAATAACATGTAATTTGAAAAAGTTGCCCAGTTGATTATAATACATACCCTTATCCCAATTAAGAACAGCTGACACAATGGAAATATAATTGATTTTGGAATTAGACAGCCCTGAACTTGAATCTCAGCACTTCCATTTTCTGCTATATGACTGTGGAAGTTACTTAACCTCCTAAAGCCTCAGTTTCCTCACCTGCAAAATGATATTATTCAGGTTATACTTCAGACAAAATGTGCCTAACCCATATACAGCAGCCAATACATGTGAATTTCATCCCCGCAATTCCTTATAGGCAACAGGGAGCCAAGAGAGGTTTTAAGCACAGGACTGATACCATCAACTCTGTTTGTTTCAAGAAGGATGATGCAGGGTATGAAGAGAGACGACAGTTCAGGCAAAATTCAGTTGATGGATTTTGGAATGAATGCTTCTCAAAACGAGGCTCTCTGATAGAACTTATCCATATACCTTCCTGGCACTAAACTGCTGTCTCACATATTGCCTTTAGGCAATAATGGGCTTAGTCTGTTTTATAGATAGAATCAGGAGGGGCAAAGAAAAGTGGAGTAATATTCTTAAGATTTTTACCCAGCTGTCTTCAAATCTTGAATACTCACATTTTTAGCATAAAGAGAATAATCATCTGCCCGGACACATTTGTAATCCTTTTCCTTAAAATACAATCCCTCTCTTCGGGCTTGCAAAGGGTTCTTGGCAAATCCGTTCACAAGTGTTCGAATGTCACTGGGCATTATCTGCAGAAGTTAAATCGTTAGATGAGGGATCTGAAAACTATGACCCATCAGCCAAATTCAGTCCACTGCCTGGTTTTGTATGGTCTGCAAACTAAGAATGTTTTTTACATTTTTAAATGGTTGAGAGAAAAAATCAAAGACTAATATTTTGTGATGTGAACATAAGAAATTAAAACTTCAGTGTCCATAAATAGATTTTTATAGGAACACAGCCACACTCATTCTTTTATGTACTGTCTATAGCTGCTTGCCTTACAGCTGCAGAGTAGAGTAGTTGTGACAAATACCATATGGCCTGCAAGCCATTTGGCTTGCCATTTGTCTCTTTATAGAAAAAGTTCACTTAAAATTCTTATGCCCAAACTTGTTTTGTCTTACACTAAATCCAGGTGATGCTACACACAGGCTCCGCTCCTGGAGCTTGATGAGGGCTGCACTGTCCACATGCTTTGTTCCCAATAGGGTGTCCAATAGTAAGTTCTGTAAATGGCTCATGCTCCCTCAACTCTGAAAAAGGGAAGTGCAGTTGAAGTTAACTTTTAAAAGGCATGTGAATACAAAGGTCCAGTAGCCACTGCAGGCTGTGTATCAGCATTTGTACTTTGGAAAGACTAAGAGTGAAAAAGGTGATCCATCTCTGGTGTCCCCCAGTACTTAAGAAAATTAAAATCACAGATCACACAGAATGGGTTATAGAGTTTGGAAAATGACAGCCTCATAATTTTCTAGCTATGTCAATGGCTTTCAACCCTCTCTCCTTGTACATCCGAATCACCTGGGGATTAAACACACACACACACACAAAACTACACAGGCCCCCACCCTCAGGGATCCATTTTCATGGGTCTGGCGTGCAGCACAAGCACCGATAATTTTTAAAGGTGCGCGCGACAACTGAAGTGTGCAGGCAGGACAGCCACTGAGCCAAGGAGACACACGGGTCAGGAATCCTCACATTCCCTTCCCGCTGAGCAGATCGGCGCCAACTCGGCACTGACACTAACAACACCCCAGCGACACTTAAACCAACGTTTTCCGCCCAAGTCCCCAAAGTCTTCTTGGGCCGCCACCAGGACAACCTCGACCCACACTCGCCCTTCCAAGAGAGAACGAAGGGCGGGCGCCCCTTTCCTCGCCTCGCGTCCCCTGACGGTTTGGCCGGCGGAGAGGTTCCCGGGGCAGGGCTGAGCCGGGTGGCTGCGGTTAATTTTCAGTCCTGTTGGCCGGGGAGACGCGCTTAAACACAACCGAGCGGCGCCCGCCGGCCTCGGGCCAGAAGCCCAGAGCTCGCAGAGGGGCTGGCCTGCGAGGACCCGCCCCTCACCCGCCGCGGGGAGAAGGCGGGGCGGGAAGACGAAGCGCCCCTGCGACTGGCGGGAACAGCTGCCAGTCACCCAGGAGCAGGAAGTCCAGCCCCGATGGTGCCTCAGCCAAGCGCTACCCCGACTTGCCGCCAAGTTCCTTCTCGGTTCGTCTAGTGAGGCGTTCGGTGGGAGCGTGCGGGATTAGCTGGACGAGCCTCCTTCGCGAATTCCGAGTCCTCCGTCCGCTTCGGAGCCGCGCGGGCTCCATCTCATCCCCCGCGGCGGAAGGGCCGCGCGGAGGCTGCGTTCCGGCAACACTGGAAGGGAACGTTCTCACATTCCGAAGCGGCGGGCTCGGGCTCGCTGGGTCGCAAACTGGGGTGGGCTCGCTTTCCCGCCGCAGCGGACGACCCTAGGTCCCCAGCGTGGTGCCGCAGAGCCGCAGAGCCTACCAGGCCCGGCAGGGAAGCCGAGGTGCCCGTCCGCCCTGCAAACCTCGCCGCCAACCGGGGACGATCACCGGTGCGCGCCATGTGCGCACGCGCGAGGCCGAGGGGGTCGAGGCCGCGAGCATCTCGCTGAAGGGCGGCCGGGGAGGGGGGTGGCTTCTGTAGGTCTCCCACGGGCGCAAACTAATGACAGCGCCTCCCTCACACAGTCCTTGGGGTGGGGTTTGGGCCGCCGCGAGCTTTGTCTGAAAGCCCCTCCCTTCTCTAAGCAGCCCTGCCTGGGCTTCAGTAGCCAAAAAGTGCACCTACTATGACAGCCACCAAATGGAATGGAAAACATCATAGGGAGAACGCGACACCATTCCAGAGACGGGGCGGAGGTGGGGGTGTGGGGTTCAGTCCAAAAAGGAACCTCCTCTTCCTAAAGAAGGAGGCTCGGGGGCCTCACCAGAAGCCTGTGGCGACGGCCTCCTTTCCTGGAAAGTGTGGATGGCTAATTTTCAGAACCTGTATCAGGGCCATTCATTGGTCACAAGTATATATTAAACAGAGAGAAAATAAGATAATTGTGAATTTTTATTACTAAAAGCTAATTTTTAGTTTTTCTAGGGGCTCTGTTATTGGTGACCACAATGAAAAATTTAGACACTGAGGAGCTGATAACTGACAAACTTCCCAAGCTCAAGAACTCAAAAGAATGGTTGGAACCACAGCCACTTCCTTTTATGGAGGTACAACTGTTAGGCATTTTTGAGGTTTTTACTTGGGTAGCTGCAGTGAAGTGGCTTGTGCTAAATTAATTTTTTCTATTGTTTTCTATTTCATTGATTTCTGCTCTATTATTTCCTTCTACTAACTTGTGATTACTTTGCTGTTCATTTTCTACCTTATAGTGGAAGCCTAAGTCATTCAGTTATATACCTGCGGTCGGGGTTACTGCTTCTAGGGGGAGTGGCGGCCGGTAGCCGAGCCCTCAGCTCTCGGGGCTGCTTAAAGGGTACCGGCGGCGGGGGCTCTTTCCCGGAGGCGAGGGCGAGGCGGAGGACGTGGCCGGGGTCCTCGGCGAGAGGCGTGCAAGGAGGGCGGCGATAGGGACAAGACACTCTTCATCCAGTAGGAGTATGCGCCAAAGAGATTTATTCAGGGGTGATTACAGGTTATATAGGTTGGTAAAAAGGGCAGGGCTGGAAAGGAGGTGAAGTAGCCTTAAATGGCAATATTGAAGGGAGAGGGGCTAGGATTGGTTCTGAGAGGACGCAGGAGCCGTTGCAGCGGGCGGGGGTTGTTCTGGCCACGGTGCATGCGCGCTGGCGGTGGCAGGAGTTGCCTTGGCACCAGGGAGTGAGTGGGTAAGATAAGGAAGTGGGGAAAGGGCAGTTGGGAGAAAGGCGGTTTCCTCCGGCAAGCCTCCCCTGCCAGTGGCATTTTGGGTGAGGAAAAGGGAGCTGCCTTGACCTCGCTCCTCAGGCTCGGGGGGGCTGCAGAGGGCACTCACGCCCGTACCTACTACCCTCCCCAGGGGGTGATCAGGTCCCCTGGCCCAGGCCTGGCAAGCCGAGGTACAAGCTCAGTCCCCGCATATACCTTTCTTTTTCTACTATAATAATTAAAACTACATTTCAGTCCAAGCACTGCTCTAGCTGCTTCACTCAAATTTTGATATATTGTATTTTTTTAGATTGTAATTTCTTTTTCTCTAAATGGCTTTATTAAGATATAATTAATATACAGTAAACTGCATATATTTAAAGTATACAATTTTCTAAGTTTTGATATATGTATACATGCATAAACCATCACCACAATCAAGATAATGAACCTATTCATCACTCCCAAAGTTTCTTCATGGTCCTCATCGTAATCCTGTCCTCCGTGCAACCCCCTCTTCGCCCCAAGCAACCGCTGATTTGCTTTCTGCCGCTATAATTTAGTTTGAATTTTCTAAAATTTTATATGAATGGAATTTTACAGTATGTGTTATTTTTATCTGGCTTTCACTCAGCAATAGTTTTGTGCTTCATCTATGTTGCATTTATCAATATTTCATTCCTTTTTATTGCTGAATACTATTCCATTATAGGGATATACCCCACTTTATCCATCCACCTATAGATGGACATTTAGGTTGTTTTCAGTATGGGGCAATTACAAATAAAGCAGTTATGAACATTAATGCACATGTCTTTGTATGCACATATACTTTCATTTCTCTTGTGTAGATATCTAGTCATGGAATGACTGGGTCATATAGTAAAAGGAATAACTTTATGAAACAGACAAACTTCCAAAGTGGTTGTATCATTTTATATTCCCACTAGTAGTTATGACAGTCCCTGTTTTTTCAAATTACAGCCAATATTTGATGTAGTCTTTTTAATTTGAGACATTCTAAAAGATGTATAGTGCCATCTCATTGTGATTTTACTTTGCATTTCCCTAATGACTAACTATGTTGAGCACTTTTCATATGGTTATTTGCTTTTATTATTGAGATAAAATTCACATACCATAAAATTTGCTACTTTAAATTGTACAGTTCAGTGGTTTTTAGTATATTCACAAGTTTGTGAAACCATCACCACTAAATCCAGAATATTTTCATTACCCCTAAAAATAAATGCTGTACCTTTTAGCAGTCATTCCCCATTTCCCTCTCTTCCTGCCCCTGGCAACAACAAATCTGCTTTCTGTCTCAGGCTTTGCTTATTCTGGACATTTTATACAAATGGACCAAATAATAAGAGGTCCTATGTGACTGGCTTTTTTCACTTAGCATAATGTTTTCAAGGTTCATCTGTATTGTTCCATGTACTAGTATTTCAGCTCTTTTTTTAAAATGCAATTTTGTTGAGATACATTCACACACCATCGTTCCTTTTTATGGTCAAATAATATTCCATTGTATGGATATGCCACATTTTGTTTATCCATCAGTTGATGACACTTATTTACAGTTTTTGGCTACTATGAATACCGCTGCTTTGAGCATTAATGCAGCTTTTTGTGTGAATATGTGGTTTCACTTTTCTTGAGAATATGCCTAGGAGTAGAATAGCTAGGTCATATGGTAACTTTAATTTTTTGAGGTACTGCTGAAGCGTTTCCTACAGTGGCTGCATCATCTTACCTTCTTATCAGCAATGTAAGAGGGTTCCAGTTTCTCCACATACTTGCCAACATTTGCTGTTTTCTGTCTTTAGTCATCCTAGATGGTCTGAAGTGTTGATTTCCATTTCCCTTATGGCTAATGATCAGCATCTTTCCATATGCTTATTGGCCATTTGTGTATCTTCTTTGAAAAAAATGTCTATATAAGTCCTTTGTCATTTTTAAATTGGTTTGTTTGTCTTTTTTGCTGTTGAGTTGTAAGTTCTTCATATATTCTGGATATTAAACCCTTATCAGATATATGAATTCCAAATATTTTCTCCCATTCTGTAGGCTGTCTTTTCACTTTCTTGATAATGTCCTTTGATGCACAAGTTTTTAATTTAATGCAGTCTAATTTATCAAATTCTTCTTTGATAGAATGTGCTTTTGGTATTATATCTAAAAATCTTTTCTTAAACCAAGGCCACAAAGATTTTCTCCTGTGTTTTGTAATAGAAGTTTTATAGTTTTAGATTTTGCCTATGATCCAGTTTTAGTTGATTTTTCTAATGGTGTGAGGAATGAGTCAAAGTTCATTTTTTTTTTTGCATATAGAAATTAATTACTCTAGCACCATCTGTTGCAAAATTATCCCTTCTCCACTGAATTGTCTTTACTTTTGTCCAAAATCAATTGAGTAGATATGTAAAGATCTATTTCTGGACTTTCTATTTGTTCTATTAATTTACTTTTCGGTATTTATGCCAATGCCACACTGTCTTAATTATAGCAGCTTATAATAAGACTTCAAATCAGATAGTATAAGTCCTCCAAATTTGTTCTTCTTTTGATAGTTGTTTGGGCTAGTCAAGACCCTTTGCATTTCCATGTGAATTCGTAATATAATTAACTGGTCATTTTATACAAAAAATCCTCCTGGCATTTTGATTGGGATTACATTCAATCATAGATCAATTTGAAGAGAATTAAAATATTGAGTCTTCCAACCCATTAATATAGTATATTTCTCAGTTTCTATAGATCTTCTTTAACTTCTCAGTGGTGTTTTGTAGTTTTCAGTGTGCAGTTTAAGACATCTTTTGTCAGATTTACCCCTAAATAGTTTATATTTTTTTATGCTCTTTTAAACAGTATTGTTTTTTAATTCCAATTTCTGATTGTTTCCTTCCTGCTGGTATGTAGATATACAATTGATTTTTTAAATTAATCTTGTGTCTTTTAACCTTGCTAAATTCACTTACAAATGCTGGTAGTATTTTTGAAGATTTCATGGGATTTTCTAGATAGATCGTTATGTTGTCTGCAAATAAAGGTAGTTTTACTTTCTTCTTTCCAATTTAGATGCTTTTATTTTCTTTTTCATGCTTTAGTGTACTCTCTAGAACCTTCAGTACAATGTTGAAATAGAAGTGGTGGGAACCGACATCCTTGCATTGTTCCTAATCTTACGGGGAAAGTAGTTAAGTCTTTTACTATTAAGTGTAATGTTAGTTGTGGGTTTTCCCAAGATGCTGTTTATCAGGTTGAGGAAGTTTTCTTCGATTTCTAGTTTGCAGAGGGTTTTTATTTGTTTCTTTTTGTTTGTTTTGATTTTGGCAAAGATGGTCTGTTTTCTCAAATGGTTTTCTGCAACTATTGGGAAGACCATATGGGTAATACTTTTTTTATTCTGTTGATTTGGTAAATTACATTTGGTGGGCTTTCAAATGTTAAACCAACCTTGCATTCCTCATTTCTGGGCAAACTCCATTTGGTCATATGTTATTGTTTTTATTCCTAAATTGCTAAAATTTTGTTTAGAATTTTTGCATGTATGATCATAAAAGATACTGATCTAAAAGTTTTAGTATTAGGGTAATGCAGGCCTCATAGAATGGGTTGGGAAGTTGTCCCTCCTTTTTGAATTTCCAGGAGAGACTGTGTAATATTGGTATTATTTCTTTCTTAAGTTTTTAGTAGAACTCATTATTGAAGTCATGTGGGCCTGGAGTTTCCTTTGTGGGAAGCTTTTTTTTTTTTTTTTTTTAAGCAGTTTTATTCACACTCCATTCAATCCATCCAATGTACAGTCAGTGGCTCTTGGTGTAATTACAGAGCTGTGCTTTCATCACTACAGTCAATTGGAGAACATTTTCATTGCTCCAAAAAGAAAAAAATCTAGTACCCTTATACCCCCTACTATTGACATAGCACTGGTATGGTACCTTTGTTACAACTGGTGAAAGAATATTACAGTATTACTGTTCAGTCTAGTCCATAGTTTGTTTGTATTAGTTGTATTTTTCCCATATACCACCCTATTATTAACACCTTGTAATAGTGACATACATTTCTTCTAGTTCATGGAAGAACATTGTTATATTTGTACTATTCACCACAGTCATCATCCACAACAGGGTTCACTGTGTAATCCAGTCCCATGTTTTATCCTCTAGCTTTCCTTCTAGTGACATACATGACCCTAAACTTCCCCGTTCAACCACCTCACACCCATAGTTCAGCACTGTTACTGCACTCACAATAATGTGCTACCACCATCTCTAACCATTTCCAAACATTTACAATCAACCTTATTAAAAATCTTTAACAAATTAAGCATCAGCTCCTCATTCTCTATCCTCATTCTATCTCCTGGCAACCTATATTCTAGATTTTAACTCCATGAGTTTACTCATTAAAATTAGTTCATGTTAATGAGATTTACAATATTTTTCCTTTCATATCTGGCTTATTTCATTCAGTAGAATATCCTCAAACTTTATCCATGTTGTTTCAGGCATCAGGACTTCGTTCCTTCTTACAGCTGAATAATATAATATTCCATTGTAAATATATACCACATTTTGTTTATCCATTCATTGGTTTATGGACACTTGGGTTGCTTACATCTTTCGGCAATTGTGGTAATGCCACTACCAGTGTGCAAATGTCTGTTTGGGTCCCTGCTTTCAGTTCTTGGTATATACCTAATAGCGGGATTGCTGGGTCACACGGCAGTTGTATACTTAGCTTCTTGAAGAATTGCCAAACTGTCTTCCACAGGGGCTGCACTATTCTACATTCTAGTGGAAAGATTTTTAATAAAAATTCAACTTATTAATAGATATAGTGCTATTCAGTTTATCTTCTTCAGTGGTCTTTGTTATTGGGGCCTTGTTTTTTCATCTACTCTGAAAATCTGCCTTTTAATTGGGGTATTTAGAACATTATATTTAGTGTGAATATTGGTATGGTTGGGTTTAAATCTACCATTTGTTTTCTATTTGTACCATATGTTTTTGGTTCCTTTTTTTCTCCTTTATTCCTTTTTTCCTGTTTGCTTTTGGTTTGAGTATTTTTATTACTCCATTTTATCTCCATTGTTAGTTCACTAGCCATAACTATTTTTTTTGCATTATTTTAGTGGTTGCTTTAAGTTTTATAATATACTTCTTCAACTTATCACAGTCTAACTTCAAGATATTACACCTCTTGAAGTACAATGTAAGAATCTTACAAGTAAACATCTTTTCTCCTGTATCTACCTTTGTGCTATTTTATTATACATTTTACTTCTACATATTTTATATACCCCATAATACATTAATATTTTTGCTTTAAACAATTGTCTTTTAAAGATATTTTAAAAATAAGAAAAGTTCTTTTGTGTTTACCCACAGTTACCATTTTCAGGGCTCTTCGTTCCTCTGTGTAGATCAGGTTCCTCTCTGGTATTGTTTTCCTTCTGTCTGAGGGACTTTAACAATATTTGTAGTTCACATCTGCTAGTGATGAATTCTTTCAGCAGTTTTATGTATGAAAAAGTATATTTTGCTTTTTTTTTTCTTTATTTTTGAATTAAGTTTCTCTCCCCTAGTATTTTGTATATTGCTTTACCATCTTCTGGCTTGCATTATTTTCAGTGAGAAATCTGCTTTCATCCTTTTCTTTATTTCTCTGTACATAATGGTTCTCTTTTCTCTGGAAGCCTTTAAGATTTTCTTTCCTTTTTTTTTTCCATTTTTAAAAATGCAATTTTATTGAGATATATTCCACGCCATACAATCCATCTGAAGTATATAATCAGTGGCTCACAATATCATTACATAAGTTGTGCATTCATCACTGTGATCAATTTTTTAGAACATTTTCATTACTCCAATAAAAGATATAAAAAGAAAAAAGAAAACCCAAAGCATCCCCCCCATTATTGACTCCTAATATTGATGTGGTACATTTGTTACTGTTGATGAAAGAAAATTAAGATATTACTGATAATTATAGTTCTTAGTTTCTAATAGGTACATTTCCCCCACATATATCCCTCTATTACTGACTCCCTGTGATAGTGTCATATATTTATTCTAGTCCCTGAAAGAACTTTTTAATATTTGTACTGTTAATCACTGTCATCGTCCACCGCCATCATCTCATGTTATACTGTCCCAAGTTTTATCCTCTAGCTTTCCTTCTAGTGACATACTTGACTCTAAACTTGCCCTTTCAACCACAATCACACACATAATTCAGTGCTGGTAATCACCCTCACCATATTGTGCTACTATCACCTCTATCTGTTTACAAACATTTAAATTCAACCTAAAAATTCTGCACACATTAAGCATCTGCTCCCCATTCTCTATCCTCATTCTATTTCCTGGTAACCTATATTCTAGATTTCAACTCTATGAGTTTACTTATTATAATTAGCTCATATTATGAAACCTTATTTCACTCAACATAATGTCCTCAGGGTTCATCCATGTTGCATGCTTCAGGACTTCATACCTTCTTACTACTGAATAATCTCCATTGTATATATATACTATAGTTTGTTTATCCATTCATTGGTTGATGAATACTTGGGTTGTTTCTGTCTTTTGACAATTGTGAATAGTGCTGCTATGAACATCAGTGTGCAAATATCTGTTCGTGTCCCTTCTTTTGGTTCTTCTGAGTATATACCTAGTAATGGGATTGCCAGATCATATGGCAGTTTTATACTTAGCTTCCTGAGGAAATGTCAAACTGTCTTCCAAAGTGGCTATACCATTCTACATTCCCACCAGCAGTGAGTAAGTGTTCTTATTTCTCCACGTTCTCTCCAACACTTGTAGCTTTCTTTTTTTTTGGGATAATGGCCATTCTAGTAGGTGTGAGATGATATCTCATTGTTTTGATTTGCATTTCCCTGATAGCTAGTGATGGTGAGCAACTTTTCATGTGCTTTTTAGCCATTTATATTTTCTCTTTGGAAAAGTGTCTGTTCGTCTTTTGTCCATTTTTAAATTGAGCTGTTGTCTTTTTCTTGTTGAGTTGTATATTTCTTTATATATTCTGGATATTAAATTCTTACTGGACATGTGGTTTCCAAATATTTTCTCCTATTGAGTAGGCTTCTTTTTCATCTTTTTAACAAAGTCCTTTGATGCATAAAAATCTTCAGTTTTGAGAAGGTCCTAATTTTCTATTTTTTCTTTCATTGCTTGTGCTTTGGGTGTGAAGTCTAAGAAACCTCCACCCATTACTAGATCTTGAGGATGAGTCCCTACATTTTCTTCTAGAGTTTTATGGTCCTGTCTCATAGTTAGGTCTTTGATCCGTTTTGAGTTAATTTTTGTATAAGGTGTGAGATAGGGATGCTCTTTCTTTCTTTTGGTTATCGATATCTAGTTCTCCCAGCACCATTTGTCAAAGAGACAGTTCTGTGGTCCCAATTGAGTGGACTTGGCTGCCTTGTCAAAAATCAATTGATCGTAAATGTGCGGGTCTATGTCTGAACTCTCAATTCAGTTCCATCGATCAATAGGTCTGTCTTCATGCCAGTACCATGCTCTTTTGACCACTGTATCTTTGTAATATGCTTTAAAGTCAGGAAGTGTGAATCCTCCATCTTCATTCTTTTTCAAGATGTTTTTGGCTGTTTGGGGCCTCTTGTCCTTCCAAATAAATTTGATGATTGGCTTTTCCATTTCTTCAAAGTAGGCCGTTGGAATTTTAATTGGGATTGGTTGATTTTTAATTGGGAAGCTACATTTTCCAGTATGCACCCCTTCTTCATCTGTCTGCCACTGATGTGGATGACTGGTCTCTGGAACATAAACATCTTTCTTTCTTCTAAAACTTTGCCATAGTTTGTTCATTTTAATTTTTACAACCTGTCCTAATGAGATGTCTGGAGAAATTGCTGACCCAGATCTTGGTTGCCACAGTGGTCACACTGGTTCTCCTCTCTGGAAGAAGTTGCTTAAGCCCCAAATCTGCAGCTACCCCCAACCCACTCCAGCGCCACTGACTCCACCTCAACCACCAGTAGCCACCAAGCGCCACCAGCTCCCCCGTGACAACAGGTCCAAGATTTTCTCTTTATTACTGAATTTAAGCAATCTGACTATGATGTGCCTTGGAGTAGTTTTCTCCATATTCTACTTCAGCTTCTTTGATCTTCTTATATCTATAGGCTTATAGTTTTCAACAAATTTGGAAATTTTTCAGTCATTATTTCTTTGAACATTTTTTCTATTGCTCCCTCCTTTTGGGGGCTATGATTACATATATAGTAGCCAGACTGGAGTTGTCCCATACCTCACTGATACTGTAAATTTTTTCAGTATTTTTCCTCCCTTGTGTTTCATTTTAGATGGTTTCTATTGCTATGATTTTAAATTCATTGATATTTTCTTCTGTAATGTGTAATCTACTGTTAAGCCTATCCAGTGTATCTTCCATCTCAGACATTGTAATGTTAATTCCCAGAAGTTTATTTAGGTCTTTTAAATATCTTCCCAGTCTCAACATGTCTACTCTTTCTTCTAGCTTCCTGAACCTATGAACTCAAATGCTAAACTTTTTTCTTCTGCAGTTGGCAGCAAATGAAATGTTTAGTTTTCTTAGCCTTAGCTGGGCTGCTGAAGTCTTCATTGTGTATACCTGCTTTAAGGGCCTGCCAGAGAGCTGGTCATAGTTCATTTACAGAATTTGTGGCCCCTGGTCTGTGACTCTCTCCTTTCAGGTATTTCCCCTTTCAAACCTTCTAGCCCCCTTCATTGCCCTGAAGTCTGCCTTCTAATTCCTGAACCAGTTAAGACTGTATGTTTCTATTTGAGATTTAGCTACCCCTTTTGGCTCTGACCATGACCTGCTTTCAGGCAAATGCCTACAGAACTCATCCAGTGCTGTTCCTTTCTTCCAAGTGTTAACTACCCTCCAGTTTCTTCCTGCTGTTGGTCAGTCTCCAGTGTCTTAAGATTGTTGTTTTTAATATTTTTGTCTAGAGTATTAATTCAGTACCCACCTTGGTTGAGAACAACACACTTGCCAGGAATAGCACCTCTGCTCTCCCTGAGGCAGAAAGAACAAAGATAATAAATTTTTTTTTAAAATTTTATTTTGAAATAAATTCAAAGTTATAGGAACAGTTGCAGAAACAATGCAAACCCCATACACAGAACTCCAGCATACCCTGACCCCCTCCCCCGATACCCCAATCCACCAACTGTAACATGCTGTCACACCGCTATTTCTTTCCCTCCCTATCTATCATCCATCATCTATTGCTCTGTCTTCTTAACATATGAGAGCTAGCCGCACACATCCTTGAACAAACACTATAATTCACATATACAATTCCCATGAACAAGAACATTCTTGTATGTAATCCCATTAAATGCAGCTAAGAAGTACAGGAGATTCAACATTGATACAAAGCTTACATTCTATATTTCCTTTTTTTTTTTTTCCCTAAAGATAATGAATTTTAGAGTTAGACACATTTGAGTTTAAATCCTGGCTCAGCTCAGGACTTTCTAGGTGTCCAGTTTTTATTTAACCCCTTTGAGCCTTAATTTCCTCTGGTGTTATGGTGAAGGATAGGACTTAGATTGTGAGATTTTATTCTTCTGTTCTGGAAATAACAGACTGAAGATGACTGCTTTCATTAACAGTTACTTTGAGAATATTTTAATTTTATACAATTATCAGGATTTATTTTCTGGCAGAGATTTAATTGTAGGAGAATTTTTTATGAAAATAGAAAAAGAAAAGTTATGAACCATTCCTTGAAGGATATGTTGCTTTAAAATCAGAAAGTGTGACATATGTATTAATATTTATTTGATAGGTACATAATCTTCACTAATGATCAAATGAATTTGTTCCATCTATATTTATATCCCTACTGTCTGAGAAAAGTTGTTTCAGTCTGTCAGGTAATTTATCAATTGCGATGGAAAATTAATTAAATGAATATAAGAATACTTTAAGAGCAAGTGTCTGTTTATTACAATAAGAGATTTCCTTCATTTTGTGAAGACCAAATCACCTGTCTGATTATAATTTTACATTTCGTGCATATCTGGAAGTTTATTGATAAAATATAAGTCATATTTTCTTGATTTCTTTTATCCACAAACTTTGCATTTTTGCTTATGTTTAAATAATTTTCAGGCACAAAATTGGTAGGTGAATTTGTGAATTCATTATGGAGGAACAAAGAAGATCAGGAGATTGAAAAGAAGCTACTTTTAAATCTTTAAATATTTTACCCTAGTGACATTTCTTCTAGGTATAGTGCTCACCATAGGTGACATTAAGATTTTGGTGAGACCACTGACATATTCTTAGGTAGTAGTGTAAGAAAGAGGGCTGGAAGATCAGTCTCCCTCATGCAGCTGAAAAGCCTCAAATGGAGGTCTTATTGTATTTATTTTAACCCATAAAGGTAAAAGCATTTTTTTAGGATGTGAGGAGAGATGGTTCAAACTACCAAGTGATTCTGGGGAAGTCATTTTCCATTCTGGAACTCAAAATATCTGTGATCTGAGTTATTTTCTGCACTAAAATGAGTTAGAGAGCAGAAAGATACAAATACTCTTAAAAGGTACTTGCTGATATGATTTGAGGTACAAAACTTGGATTTATACTGAACTTTTCAGGGATATATCTCATAAAATATGATGAGCAGATAGTACTAATAGTTTAAATTTTCAAGATTTGATTTTCAAAGTTTATTTCTGTTATTTTAGGCATTAGCTAATGAAGATGTTGATGCAGCTATTCAATCAATCTTATATAGAGAAAATTATGTAATTAAGGTAAGAATTGGTTATAGTGTCTTAAAAATTAAATTTTACTGTTTTTGCATTTTAGATATAGTGAATCCTCATTATAAAAATTTTGGAAAAACAGAAACCAGAATGAAGAAAAGCTTCTCATTATCACCTGGGATTAACCTTAAGTGATTTCTGAGATTGCTTTAGTAGACTTCCTCTCTCACTGTGCTTTGCAGGGATTCCTTCACAGACACCTTATAAGACTTTCCCCCTATTCACTTATTCTTCATCTTAATGGGTTTTTTGCAGAATCACTATGAATGAGCTAATCTTTAAGACCTGTAATTAGAACATACTCAGGTATACATAGGTAGCAACAGGGCCTTAGCTGTGACAGAATGGGCTAAATTAGACAAGAATGTCCATATGAGGCCTTCTAAACACTGGAGTGGGCAACCTGTTTAGTACTTAAGAATTTTCTTTAGAGGTCTTTTTAAAGGAAAGGAACTATTCATTGAGAATGACTGGAGTGTGCTATGACCTGAAGTTAGAGAGAGACATGGCCTAGAGAAACTCAAGGGTTTTATTGTTTTATTTTTTCATTTTGAATTTCATGTTGATCCTGGTGATCACATGATTTCATTTGCTGTATGAATGGTGGATGAGAAGTTTTGGTGAGAATGAATTAATTTACAGCCTAATCAGGCATGTTCTTTGCAAGCTACTTGCCATTTTGACTAGCTTGTACTACCCTTCTGCCTCCTCACTCTTATCTCCCCTCCCCCTTCATAGAATGTTCTTCCTCATTCTCTTGGACCCCTTATCTTCCTGGATAACTCCTCATTCTTTAAAGCCCAGCCCAAACGTCTCCCATTTTGGGAATCTTTCAAGACTCTAGAAAATAGTAAGTTTTTCTCTTTTCTCTATATCTTTGGTCTCTATATACGTATCTGTCCCTCCTCCCATTGATTTTGTTTTGCAGCATGACTCCCCAGGGAGAACAGGCATATGGTTTCAATTATCTGTGTATTCCTTATTTCCACCATAGTCATAGTCACAGAGTATGATTGAATTAATGAATGACTTTGTGAGTTATGAGTATAAATGAAGCGTAAATTTTAGAAAATTTTACAACAAGAAAGATTTTGTATCTTTATCTTTTCTATCACTGTTTACTAGGAACTAGATAAGTATTTACAACATCATGAATTCTTAAATGCAAGAAGAAAAGAGATGTTACATAAAAGATGGGTTGACCATGTGGCAGATCCTCTCCAGAAGAAAGTTTTAGGAAAAGTTTCTTCACATAAGAAAATTAAAAAAAGGAGACAAGAGGAACTGGATGGTTTTTTAAAATATGTAAATAAAAAGGTAAGAGATCATTTGATACTTTTACAGTTGTCTTAAAAACTATGGTTATATTGGTTCATTTATAATAATCCAAACAGCCTACATCTCCTCTCTTTCTGTCTCTGGGGGTAATCTAGACTGTTACAGCATATACTATTCTTAAACCCAGGTCATGTGGAAGGGACAGAGGAGGAGGAATAGGCCTGGATTTAAATGTGTACATTAGAACCATTTTTTCTTTGTTTTTTTCCCATGCAATTATTAATTGTACTTAGCAATTAAAAATTGTGGACTCTAGGTTCAGTACTCTTTTGTTCTGGAACCCAATTATTTGCAAATCTATAAAATGTTATCCTGATAATTTAAGAGATCTGAGATGATTGACTGGTAAGCATTTAAAAACAAATTCCCTAACCTTTCAGGGTTCCAAGACTGTTTATTAAAATCTTGCAAATTTTAAGTACATTCCTTCCATCTCTATGACATTTATTACTCAGAGAAATTAATTTCAGACTCTGTTTCTTCCTCTTTGAATTTGTCATCAATGCCGCTTTGAAGCTTAAGAACGGAATTGTGTGTTTGACTCTCGAATCCCGTAGTGCGCAAAACTAATTGTGTACTTCTTGTTCTTATGTGTGGTTTTATTTCCTTCCAATAGGGAAATGCATTTATAGAACATTACGATCCAAAAGAGTATGATCCTTTTTATACAAGCAAAGTGGACCCCAATCTTCTGAAGGTAGGGTAGTAGAGCTCTTATTTTAACTTTTGGCATTATGTGTTTGGTTGTTTTGAGAAGCCCTAATATAAGAGTAGTCCTCTTTTGAGTCCCTAAGTATGCAGAGTAACATCTTAAGGGTAGTTTTGTATCTCCACATTCTTAGAAGGAACAAAACGGCCACAAAGACCAACAGTTAAATTAAATCTCTGTCAAATTTTTAAAATATTTTATAATATTGGGTAATAGCTAATGCCTGAAAATTTCACAGACTTTAAATTTGTTACAAAAAGTGACACATTTTCATGATAAACGAAAAATAAAAATCAATTTTTTGATAAAGGAAATCTTAAAATGAATTCCAATTCCACTACCAAGAATTAACTAACATTTTTTTTTTTGTATATCCTTCTGGATTTCTTTCTATAAGTATGTATAAATACACATTTTTATTTTACAAGAATGAGATTATAACATAACATTTAGTTTATAATCTGCTTTTCTTTTCTCAACAGTTTATGGTTTTATTTCTGTGTCAATAAATATAAATATATAATTTTAGTCACTGTATGATATTCTATTATTAATAGCAGTAGTAACCTTGCTATTCTTAATTGTTAAGACTATTTTTTTCCCATTAATTTCAAATGCACTGCTACTGGGTGAGGCAATTTACAGATGAAGCAAGTGAGGTACAGATAAAATTATTCTTCAAGGTTACACAGCTGTAAATAGCAGAGTGTTGATAGGTTTTCAATCATATTTGATATCTTGCTACACCATCATTTATTTGACAAATTCCCTATTTGGGACATCTAGTTTTTTTTTGTTTGTTTGTTTTTCGTTTTTAACCTATTGCTGTTATAAATGATATTAGGATGAGCACCTTGTAGTTATATATTTCTTAATTTTTTTCCATAGGGTAAGTTGCTTGTAGAATTGCCTTAGGGCATGCATGATTTTTATTTATATTGCCAAATTGTCCTGCTGATAAATTTTATAAGTTTACATTTCCACCAGAGTCCATTTTTCCATACTTTTGATAGTAATAGA
This sequence comes from Choloepus didactylus, assembly GCF_015220235.1. Lineage (NCBI taxonomy): Eukaryota > Metazoa > Chordata > Mammalia > Pilosa > Megalonychidae > Choloepus > Choloepus didactylus. The sequence continues at coordinate 12,235,172 of NC_051326.1, forward strand.
TATTATTAAACAAAATGAAACCAAAAAAACTTACTTTATGTCATAGACATTTTAAACTGCTGGCATTTGCGCAGGAATTCTAGGTCCTTTTTTAGGGGGCATGTATGTGTGCATTATTCTATTTTTATAAGTGAGATTTAAACTGAGTTTTAGAGACACTAGTAACACAGCTGGTAAGACGCAGAGTTGGAATCTGAAATCAGATCTTTTTGATACCAAAATTGCATTGTTCTTTTACCGTATTATCTTTCTCCATGAAATTTATAGGTGACCTCTTAAGGTAATCTGAGCACCTTTAGATTATAGCAGCAGTTCTGAAAGTGAGGTACATGGACCCCTGGGATCCCTAAAACCCTACTAGGGGATCTATTAGGCCAAAACTATTTTTATAATAATGATGTTTTATTTGCCTTTATCGTTGTGTTGACATTTTGCACTGAATGGTGCAAAAAAAAAAAAAAAAAAAAGAGTAAAACGGCTGGTGTTTAGAACAACTTAAATCAGTGTCACCAAATTGTACTAGTAGTCAATATATTCTTCACTGCCATGCACTTGCAGTAAAAAGAAAACGTAGTTTTACTTAATGTCCCTGATCAAGCAGTAAAAATTGTTAATGTTATTAAATATAGCTACATGTCTTTTTAATACTCTGTGTGAGGAAATAGGACGTATGCAAAGAGCACTTCCACCACATACTGAAATACAGTGTGATTGCCTGAATTATAACTTTTTTTCATGAAACATCAATTTTACTTGAAAGAATGATTTACAAACTATGGTTTTTAAGTCGTGGGGATTTGGCAGACATTTTCTCAAAAATGAATGAAGTAACCCTATCATTTCAAGGAAAATAACTGACATATATATTGCCAGTGATAAAATGTGAGCTTACAAGCAAAAAATTCAAATTTTGGAAAAATTCACCATACTGAGTTTGACAGCATCCCAATACTCAAAAGACGTTACAGGTGAGATCGGTAATAATATTAATAAATGTGATTCTTATGTTGTATAATAAAATGTGTCAACGTTTAGAAGATCTCACATAACTCAGTAATCCAATTTTTTCCAAAGGACCAATTCATCATTTTACAAAATCATGCATGAGTAAAAGATCCACTCAAAGTGCAAGATAGACCAATGGATTTTAATATAGCATGGTATAAAAAAATATACTGATAAGTTTTCAGATTCCATATCATAACTGACCTTTAAGGAACTACCCCTTGTCGAATTTGGGTATGGCATCAAAGGAGAATATCCACAATTACAAGAAAAGGCTATTGAAATACTCTTTCCTTTTCCAACTATACTTCTCTGTATGGATTTTCTTTATATACTTCAACTTAAACAACACATCTCAACAGATTGTATGCAGAAGCAGATATGGGAATCCAGTTCTTCTATTGAGCAGGACATTAAAGAGATTTAACAAAAAATGTAAAATAATGCCACTCTTCTCAATAATTTTGTTTTGGAAATAGTTATTTTTCATAAAAAGTTAATGTTAAATATAACAGGTTTATTGTCATTTAAAAATAACTAAACAATTTAAAATTTTCTCTTTTAATTACTAATATAGTAAATATTGACAGATCTAACCCACATATACAAAAACTCTTTAAAGTTAAGAATACTAACATAATAATAATCTTATGAAATAAAAAATTTGAGAACCTCCATTTAGGATTTTAGGGTTAAAAATGCTTGTCAGTAAAGGTAGGAGACTCTCAGAAGGACTTATAATTGTTGGAAAACATTTAAATTGTACTTAATGTTTCTCTCCTCAATATAAAATTTAAAATTTGATTTGTTATTTATATACCATTGGTCACATGCAAATATCTGAAAGTGATGGTAATGTTTTTGTCCCTTTTTATGGTGAGTTAATGTTTTCTTAATATCTATCTTGTAAGTAGTGTTCTTCATACCTTCTGTAAAAGCAAAATTCTAGATGGTTGTGTTGTGTATTATAATTAATACAGAAAAGCAAGCCTGATTATTATTAGAAAGATACATATGTAGCCTTTTTAGCTTGCAGTAGAATTTCATTGAATAGGCTAGACCATGAAAGTGACTGTTGCTAAATGCTGTTTTCTTATGTTGAAATATCATTTTGATATTCATAACATTGACTATTAAAATAGATTTAGGGCTTTAATATTTGGCTCACGGATTACCTGAGTTTTGAGTGGTTCAGTTTTGCATACTTGTTAATTATGTTATTGATTATGGAAGTTAGGGATTAATGTGAATATATGGTTATATTTGTCTTTTGTGCATGGTAAAGGAATTTTTTTAATTTGGGAATTTATGCTGACAACAAAAGAGTTTATTGAAGACTAAACTCACATTTTGAAGCAAGAGCTTGCCTTGCCATTTGGCTGGAGGGTTGCTAAGAGAGATATTGGAAAGCTCTCACCTCTTTGTAATGTGTTAAACATATATAATGGTTAGCCTACTATTAGTATAGATAAGTAGTCTTGACCTTCATGACATAGGAGCCTTGGGTGGAGGTTTAGGATAGACTGAAAAAGTTTAATACTCAAACTTGCAGCTCAGTCCTCAAAGAGGTGTTTCTTTTGTAGGTTACCATCCCACCATTTCGTGATCCTTTGAAAAAGGCACAATATGACAAAGATGAAGACAAAAAAACCCTTCTTCAGTGTGAGACTGGTACTTAGTTCTTGCTAATTGTTACAAGATTTCATAGCTCAAGAATAACTGGAGTTGCACTAAGGATACTAATTAGGCTACTGTTCTTCCTGCAGGCAAAATATATACAATGAAAAAATTCAGAGAGGTTGAAAAGGCCAAACTGTATTCCAGATTTCCAAGCATATCTAACTCACGGCACTTTATGACTCCAAACAAGTGGCTTAAGTTGCCTACATGTTACATAGAAAGTGAATTTTGTAAAAGGAGCAGGTAATGGTTAATATTTCATCTTAAGACAGTGATATAAATTTTGTGTTTAGTTATGATTTCTTAAAAATTTCATTTTCCAGTGAGAAATCTGTAATTCCTATCTTTGTTTCTCTGTATGTGATGTTTCTTTTTTCCTGGGTACTTTCAAGATATTCTGTTTAGCTTTGGTTTTCAGTAGTTAGACTATGATATATCTAGGGCTTTTATTTGCTTTTCTTTCTCTTTTCTTTTTTTTTTTTTTTTTTTCCTATTATCCTACTTAGAGTTCTCTGAAAGTCTTGGATCTGTGGTTTGATATTTTTCATAAAATTCTAGACCATTATCACCTGAAATATTTCTTCTGCCCCATTCTTCTGGCCTTCCTTCTAAGACTCCAATTATATGTATGTTAGACTATTTGCTATTGTCTGACAGTTCCATAGCTCTTGGATATTCTGTTCTGGTTTTGCTCTTTCTCTATTTCGTATTTCACTTGGATAATTTCTACTGACCTATCTCTAAGTTCACTGAATCTTTTTTTAAATACAATTTTATTCAGATATATTCACATACCCTACAGTCATCCACAGTATACAATCAACTATTCACAGTACCATCGTATAGTTGTGCACTCATCACCGGAATCAACTTTTGAACATTTTTCTTACTCCAAAAAAAAAAAAAGTAAAAGAAAACATCCAAAACATCCCACCCCCCCATCCCACCCTATTTTTCATTTAGTTTTAGTCCCCATTTTCCTGTTCATCTGTCCATACATTGGAAAAAGGGAATGTGAGAAGTTCATTGAATCTTTCCTCAACTGTGTCCCATCTATTGGTGAGCCCATCAGAGGAATTCTTCATCTCTGACATATGATTTTTTTCCTAATATTTCCATTTGATTTTTTTCTTATAGTTTTCATTTCTCCTAAAATTGTTCATCTTTTAATGCATGTTGTTCACCTTTTCCACTCGACTCGTTAATATAATAATCATAGCTATTTAAAATGCCCTATGTGATAGGTCCAACATCAGTGTCATTCCTGAGTCTGATTCTGTTAATTTTTTTTTATCTCTTGGCACTAGGTTATTTTGTGTTACTTATTTGCTTGCCTTGTAACTTTTATTGAATTCTAGACATTGAATGCAGAAGAACAGTATAGCTTAAATTAAATAATACTTGTCTAGAAATGGACATGCCTTTTCTATCAAGCATTAATGTGGGGAGCTGAGTAATCTAGTTGAGCTGGTTTGTGTATTGTTACTGATATTGTTACCTTCAGTGCACCAAAGGCCTCAAATTCTTCTTGAGGCAGGCTGCTGTTACCTTCTGCTTAGGGTAGAGGGTGGGGTGCCAGAGGGTTTTTCTCAAATGTTTCTGCTCCCTGCACAGTTTTCAGCTCTCCTTGCATGCCTGCATCACAAAGGTGGAAGGGGGTTCTCTCCACACTTTTGCATCTCCCCAGAAGACTGCAGTTGATTATTGCTTGTTGCTAGACTGATAGGTGGGGGAGAGTGAAATTTTCTGATTTCCTGGTCCAGCCTCAGTCCTAGGCAAGCCCTGTGTGCTTAGGTCTCAGGAGTAGGGCTTTCTTAATGTTCTTTTCCCGTATCCCTGTGGCAGCCAAACTCTACTTTGTATCCATGGTTGGTCTTGGATAGTAGTTTTCTGCCCCTCTTCCAATGGTAGGGGAACTCTGCTTGGTATAGGTATAGGATTCTGTACCCAGTGCAGTGTCTTGCCTCTCCCTCTGGGTTGGAGGGATTTTGCTTCTCTCTTTCTCTCTCTCAGCAGAAATGGATCTTTACCTCTGTCCTGGGTGAGATAGGATTTTCCACTCTTCCTCCAGAAGCAGACAGGTTTTGATTCTATTCTTCCCTAAAAGCAACAGAACATTGCTTGTGTCCTAGAAGCCAAAGAGTTTGCTTCTCTTTCTCCAGTAGCTTATGGCTTTTTCTCTATAGGAGAGAAGGGTCCAGGAAAGCAGGTAGTGCTTTGTATGTGTTTACCTGAAAGTGCCAATCTTTTCCTGCACATCTTTGCACTGATGGAACCTCTCTCTGGCCTTCTACTCTGCACCCAGTCTTTTTCATTAGCACCTGGTGCAGGCCCATAAGGAGAGCTTGCAAGTGAGTGCGAATACTTCTTGTATGGTGTGCCAGTTTGAATGTATTGTGTCCCCCAAACGCCATTATCTTTGATGTAGTCTTGTGGGGCAGATGTTTTGGTGCTGATTAGATTTGCTTGGAATGTGCCCCACCCAGCTGTGGGTGATGACTCTGATGAGATATTCCCATGGAGGCACGGCCCCACCCATTTAGGGTGGGCCTTGATCAGTGGAGCCATATAAATGAGCTGACTCAAAGAGAAGGAACTCAGTGCAGCTGTGAGTGACATTTTGAAGAGGCGCAAGCTTGCTAGAGGGGAACGTCCTGGGAGAAAGCCATTTGGAAACCAGAACTTTGGAGCAGACACCAGCCACGTGCCTTCCCAGCTAACAGAAGTTTTCCAGACGCCATTGGTCATCCTCCAGTGATGGTACCCGATTACTGATGTGTTACCTTGGACATTTTATGGCCTTAAGCCTGTAACTGTGTAGCCAAATAAACCCCCTTTTTATAAAAGCCAGTCCATCTCTGGTGTTTTGCATTCCGCAGCATTAGCAAACTAGAACAGATTTTGGTACCAGAGAAGTAGGGTGCTTTTGCTGCAAATACCAAACATGTTGGAACGGCTTTTTAAATGGATAAGGGGAAGATTCTGGAAGAATTGTGAGGAGCTTGATAGAAAAGGCCAAAACTGCTTTAAAGAGACTGTTTGTCGATGTATGGACTCTAAAGATACTTCTGATGAGGACTTGAGCAGAAATGATGAATGTGTTGTGGCAAACTGGAAGAAAGGTGATCCTTGTTTGAAAAGTGGCAGAGAATTTGGCAAAATTGAGTCCTGGTGTTAGATGGAAGGAAGAATTTGAAAGTGACAACCTGGAATACTTAGCTGAGGAGATCTCCAGACTACATGTGGAGGATGTACCCTGGCTTCTTCTTGCAACTTATAGTAAAATGCGAGTGGAGAGAGATAAACTTAGAACTGAACTCTTGGGTTCAAAGAAACCAGAAGCTGATGGCTTGGAAAATTACAGGCTTCCAGGGGGTGGAATCCCAGAAGCTACATCCCAACATGAGGATGTAACCAAACATGGAACCCAGCCACCATTTCAGTACAAGCCAAGATTAGAGATGGAATTATCCAGAAAGGATTTGTGGAAAATCGTATTGTCTGATGGCTTTGACCCCTGCATGCTTCATGCGAAGCCAACAGAATTTTTGCGAGATCTTTATAGAAAGAGTCATTGCCAATCTGGACTGGAGAAGACAGACAAGGAACAAACTGAAGGAAAAATTTCTTCAAAGACAGAGCCATGGAGGTTGAGGTCTGGAGTCAAGAGGTCTTGGGCTGGGAGAGCGGAGTGGCCCACATGCATGGAAAGGGTGAGTTTGCCCTGGAGGTCGAGGGCAGGTCTTCTGCCTCGACGCTCAGGAAATGTCTTGCCACTCCAAGCCCCAAAGAGGGTGGAGCACATTCCCAGGGAATTGGGGAGAGCCTGGGTGCCACCACACTGTTCTGAAGGGGTTGAGCATGTGCCCCGGAGATGGAAGGGAATCTGGGAGCTGCCCCGATGTTTGAGGAGGGTGAAGCCAAGAAGGTGGTCTCCTCAATGTGTAGATACGTTGGAGCACTCACCCAAATGTTTGGAGAGGAAAGGGCTGCCACAAAGGCCCTTAGGAAGGGTTAGACTCCCACTCTCTCAAGCCCCAAGGATGCAACCTTGTTCTGTAAATGACTCTCAAGACTTTGAAATCTAATGGAATTTGTCCTGCGGGTTTTAGGAACTGTTTTGGTCCTGTTAACCCTGTTTTCCTTACTTTTTCACCTTATGGCAATGGGAATGTTTATCCTATGAATGTCCCTCCTTTGTATATTGGAAGCATATAACTTGTTCTAAGTCCACAGATCCAAAGCTAAAGGAGAATTATGCCTTAGGACCCACCACGCCTGTAGTTGATTTTGATGGGATCTTGTACTTAACTTTTGTTACGGAAATGATTTAAGGTTTTGTGATACTGTGATGGAATGAATGTATTTTGTATTTGGAAAGATAATGTCATTTTGGGGTCCAGGGGGTGGAATGTGCCAGTTTGAATGTATTGTGTCCCCCAAACGCCATTATCTTTGATGTAGTCTTGTGGGGCAGACGTTTTAGTGATTAGATTTGCTTGGAATGTGCCCCACCCAGCTGTGGGTGATGACTCTGATGACATATTCCCATGGAGGCATGGCCCCACCCATTCAGGGTGGGCTTTGATCAGTGGAGCCATATAAATGAGCTGACTCAAAGAGAAGGAATTCAGTGCAGCTGTGAGTGACATTTTTTTTTTAAGTTTTTTTTTTTATTCTTCATTTTATTGAGATATATTCACATACCACACAGTCATACAAAACAAATCGTACTTTCGATTCTTCACAGTACCATTACATAGTTGTACATTCATCACCTAAATCAATCCCTGACACCTTCATTAGCACACACACAAAAATAACAAGAATAATAATTAGAGTGAAAAAGAGCAATTGAAGTAAAAAAGAACACTGGGTACATTTGTCTGTCTGTTTCCCTCCCCTGTTTTTCTACTCATCCATCCATAAACTAGGCAAAGTGGAGTGTGGTCCTTATGGCTTTCCCGATCCCATTGTCACCCCTCATAAGCTACATTTTTTTTTTTTAATCTCCATTTTATTGAGATATATTCACTTACCACACAGTCATACAAAACAAATCGTACATTCGATTGTTCACAGTACCATTACATAGTTGTACATTCATCACCTAAATCAATCCCTGACACCTTCATTAGCACACACACAAAAATAATAAGAATAATAATTAAAGTGAAAAAGAGCAATTGAAGTAAAAAAGAACACTGGGTACTTTTGTCTGTTTGTTTCCTTCCCCTATTTTTCTACTCATCCATCCATAAACTAGACAAAGTGGAGTGTGGTCCTTATGGCTTTCCCAATCCCATTGTCACCCCTCATAAGCTACATTTTTATACAACTGTCTTCGAGATTCATGGGTTCTGGGTTGTAGTTTGATAGTTTCAGGTATCCACCACCAGCTACCCCAATTCTTTAGAACCTAAAAAGGGTTGTCTAAAGTGTGCGTAAGAGTGCCCACCAGAGTGACCTCTTGGCTCCTTTTGGAATCTCTCTGCCACTGAAGCTTATTTCATTTCCTTTCACATCCCCCTTTTGGTCAAGAAGATGTTCTCCGTCCCACGATGCCGGGTCTACATTCCTCCCAGGGAGTCATATTCCACGTTGCCAGGGAGATTCACTCCCTTGGGTGTCTGATCCCACGTAGGGGGGAGGGCAGTGATTTCACCTTTCGAGTTGGCTTAGCTAGAGAGAGAGGGCCACATCTGAGCAACAAAGAGGCATTCGGGAGGAGGCTCTTAGGCACAATTATAGGGAGGCCTAGCCTCTCCTTTGCAGCAACCGTCTTCCCAAGGGTAAAACCTACGGTAGAGGGCTCAACCCATCAAACCACCAGTTCCCTATATCTGTGGTCATGTTAGCAACCATTGAGGTGGGGTAGGCCAATACCCCTGCATTCTCCACAGGCTCCTCAAGGGGGCACTACATCTTTTTTTCCTTTTTTTTTTTTTTTTTTAACCTTTTTTTCCTTTTTAAATCAACTGTATGGAAAAACAAAAATTAAAAAAAAACAAAAACAAAAAACAAAAAAGAAAAACATACAATAAAAGAACATTTCAAAGAGACCATAACAAGGGAGTAAGAAAAAGACAACTAACCTAAGATAACTGCTTTACTTCCCACCTGTTCCTACTTTACCCCAAGAAAGTTACATAATATAGCAACATTTCTGTGAACTTGCTCCTACTATATCCATCAGAAATTAACAGACCATAGTCATTCCTGGGCAACCCCAGAACGTTAAATAGCATATCTGTTCTTCTTGGATTACTGTTCCCCCTTCCTTAATTGCTCTCTATTGCTAGTTCCCCTACATTCTACATTATAAACCATTCGTTTTACATTTTTCAAAGTTCACATTAGTGGTAGCATATAATATTTCTCTTTCTGTGCCTGGCTTATTTCGCTCAGCATTATGTCTTCAAGGTTCATCCATGTTGTCATATGTTTCACGCGGTCGTTTCTTCTTATTGCCGTGTAGTATTCCATCGTGTGTATATACCACATTTTATTTATCCACTCATCTGTTGAAGGACATTTGGGTTGTTTCCATCTCTTGGCAATTGTGAATAATGCTGCTATGAACATTGGCGTGCAGGTATCTGTTCATGTCACTGCTTTCCGAACTTCCGGGTATATACCGAGAAGTGCAATCGCTGGATCGAATGGTAACTCTATTTCTAGTTTTCTAAGGAACTGCCAGACCGACTTCCAGAGTGGCTGAACCAGTATACAGTCCCACCAACAATGAATAAGAGTTCCAATTTCTCAACATCCCCTCCAGCATCTGTAGTTTCCTGTTTGTTTAATGGCAGCCACTCTAATACGTGTTAGATGGTATCTCATTGTGGTCTTAATTTGCATCTCTCTAATAGCTAGTGAAGCTGAACAATTTTTCATGTGTTTCTTGGCCATTTGTATTTCCTCTTCAGAGAACTGTCTTTTCATATCTTTTGCCCATTTTATAATTGGGCTGACTGTACTATTGTCATTGAGTTGTAGGATTTCTTTATATATGCAAGATATCAGTCTTTTGTCAGATACATGGTTTCCAAAAATTTTTTCCCATTGAGTTGGCTGCCTCTTTACCTTTTTGAGAAATTCCTTTGAGGTGCAGAAACTTCTAAGCTTGAGGAGTTCCCATTTATCTATTTTTTCTTTTGTTGCTTGTGCTTTGGGTGTAAAGTCTAGGAAGTGGCCGCCTAATACAAGGTCTTGAAGATGTTTTCCTACATTATCTTCTAGGAGTTTTATGGTACTTTCTTTTATATTGAGATCTTTGGTCCATTTTGAGTTAATTTTTGTGTAGGGTGTGAGGTAGGGGACCTCTTTCATTCTTCTCGATATGGATAGCTAACTCTCCCAGCCCCATTTGTTGAATAGACCATTATGACTCAGTTCAGTGACTTTGGGGGCCTTATCAAAGATCAGTCGGCCATAGATCTGAGGGTCTATCTCTGAATTCTCAATTCGATTCCATTCATCTATATGTCTATCTTTCTGCCAGTACCATGCTGTTTTGACCACTGTGGCTTTATAATAAGCTTCCAAGTCAGGGAGTGTAAGTCCTCCCACTTCGTTTTTCTTTTTTTTTTTTTATCTTCATTTTATTGAGATATATTCACATACCATGCAGTCATACAAAACAAATCGTACTTTCAATTGTTTACAGTACCATTACATAGTTGTACATTCATCACCTAATCAATCCCTGACACCTTCATTAGCACACACACAAAAATAACAAGAATAATAATTAGAGTGAAAAAGAGCAACTGAAGTAAAAAAGAACACTGGGTACCTTTGTCTGTTTGTTTCCTTCCCCTATTTTTCTACTCATCCATCCATAAACTAGACAAAGTGGAGTGTGGTCCTTATGGCTTTCCCAATCCCATTGTCACCCCTTATAAGCTACATTTTTATACAACTGTCTTCGAGATTCATGGGTTCTGGGTTGTAGTTTGATAGTTTCAGGTATCCACCACCAGCTACCCCAATTCTTTAGAACCTAAAAAGGGTTGTCTAAAGTGGTGCGTAAGAGTGCCCACCAGAGTGACCTCTCGGCTCCTTTTGGAATCTCTCTGCCACTGAAGCTTATTTCATTTCCTTTCACATCCCCCTTTTGGTCAAGAAGATGTTCTCCGTCCCACGATGCCGGGTCTACATTCCTCCCAGGGAGTCATATTCCACGTTGCCAGGGAGATTCACTCCCCTGGGTGTCTGATCCCACGTAGGGGGGAGGGCAGTGATTTCACCTTTCAAGTTGGCTTAGCTAGAGAGTGTAATGTCTTAGTTTTAACTTTCTTTCTTTAAAGATAATTTTCTGAGTATACAATTCTTGGTTGACATTTGTTTTCTCTTTGTGTGTTGTCTGTAAAATTCCCTTGTTGCCTGCCCTCCATTGTTGTTTTTCTGAAGTCTGTTGTCATTCTGATTTTTTATTCTTTCTCTGTGGCTGCTTTTAAGATCTTCCTTATGTCATTTCTGCAGTTTTGCCACAGGTATCTAAGGTCAGGTTTCTTTTTATTTAAATTACTGATATATATTGTGCTTCCCAGATCTCTGTATTCAAGTTTTTCATCAGTTCAGGAAAATTCACGGCAGTGATCTCTTTAAATATTGATTTTTCTCCATTCTTCCCATTCTGTGTCACTAGGCTCAAATTAGACATATATTAGACCTCATATTTTAGTAGTCTTAATAGGTCCTTCATATTTTTTATTTCCTTGAGTAATTTCCTTGGATATATTTTCTGGTTTACTGATTCTTTCTTCACTGTGTTAAATATTAAAATTTTAATCTATTAAATTTCCTTTTTTATTTTTCCACACCACTTGTTCATTCTTGATAGGCTCTTTATTGCATTCTCATCTTGGTTATAGCAGCCTTTCTTTCTTTAAACATTTTATACATTGCTATTCTACATTCTGTATCTGACAATTCCAATTTTCGTAGTCAGTGGGAAAGCTAAGTATGTTGATTTTCCCCACTCACTCTCAATTATAATGGTTTTTCTTCTTGTACTTAATGAATTTTATTTGTGAGCTAATTGTCTAACCTTATCTTTAGGTGTCCTATTGGCCTAAATTGGGGAAGCTTTCCTAAAAGGGAGAATTTTCTTCTGCTTCTGCTGCTAGCTAGAGTCACTGATCTGGGGCCAGCTCAGCCCCCTCAGAGTTCTAGTCTCAGTACAGCAGTACCAGGTATAGCTGCCTACTGCCCAGGTAGTACAGGGCTTAGTATCTTGTTAACTCTGCTATTGGCTTCTGCTTTTATGGCTACTCCACCTGTCCCTGCTGCCCCACTATGGTCCCAGCCTCCCACACCTCTGGCCTCAGCTTCCTTTGTGTGTGTGTTTGGGGGGGGTGGGGTGGTTCTTAGAGACCTTCCTTCCTCTCTTGAGTAAATGCCTCAAAGAGTAAATGCTATCAGAGTTCTAATTGTTTGGAGTGAGTGGGTTCCCTTAAGGCAGTGAATTTCAAACTGGCATATACAGTGATGGTTTCCAAAGATTGCCAAGGATTACACAGGCATGGATAATTTTAAGGGACTCAGTTTCCAGATTCTGAAGTCCATATGTACTCTTTCCAAAATTTTATCTGCCTGAGAATGAACCTGCATTCACATTACTCCTTTACCCACTTTTTTAAAAGAAAGGCATACCTTTCAACCTGTGTGTAAAAAATTCTAGGGTGCCAAATAAAAGGGTAAATAAAAATGTTGAACCCAGAGAGACTTTCCTTAATGATTAAACAAGAAAATTTAATCCACAGGTTTGCTGTATTTCCCTGTCACGTATCTATCTCTAGTTCCATATCATCTGTCTGTCTGTCTGTCTATCTATCTATCATCTATCTATCATCTACTTAAGGGCTTTGCTTTAGAATCTACTTGGCTTGTGTTAGGTAGCTCTGAATTTAGAATAGCTGAAGCCATATAGCGATGCTACTTTTAAGTATGACTGGAATATTTTGTGGGACTGCCAAAATATTCAGAATACATTGGCTATAACCTTGGGATAAAACTTTTATGTGATTGCTTTCAGATTTGGTATGCTTTATTCAATATGGTCATTTAAAAATCTATTTTATCAAGTAATATAAAATTTTCATTCCTAGTAAGGCCAGTACTCATTTTGTTTTATTGTAATGAATGTTTGATATTTTTAAAATCACCAGTTAACAAGAAACAAACTTACTTAAACACGATGAAAAATTTTAAATGTCAACTTTAAAATATACAGGAGGGTATGTGGTTTTTTAAAATTCTCTTAAGAAGTATATAAGAAAAACTGTGTGAAGATCATGGCTTAAGAGCCCCTAGTCTTATATTTCTTATGTAAAGATATTATAGTATATTTATTATATATTTATATTTTATACTTTGTTATATTTATATTTTTTGTTTGCACATACTTCCCTCTACATGTACCATAAACTCCTTGAGGATAGCGATTGAGTGGCACAGACTCAGTGTGTGTTTCATGAACTAATGAAGTAATGACTAGATATGGTGAGTGGGGAGAGAAGGAGTCAAAGACGACCCTGAAATTTAAATGTAGGTCACTGGGAGGCTAAAGGTGCCATAGCAGAAGAGGGAAACAGGAGGAATAGGTTCTGGAAAGCAGATGATGAGTTCAGTTTTGTTCATATTGAGTTTAATATACTGGTGGTCCCTTAAGATTGTTGGAAAAGTGAGACTATTGTTCAAGAGTGGAGAAGACTTGGGGGCTGGTGAAATAAATTGAAGAAGCACTTTGGAAGTGAAAACCATTAAGAATGGATTACATGGGTTAAAGGGAGAATATTGGGCAAAAGGAAATAAAAGAATGAGACCAGACGTTGTACTATTAAATTTAGGAGATACTAAGTATGGAAAATTGGGAGGAAGAAAAGAGAAAGCAGCAGCAGTTAGTGAAGTAGGAGGGAAAACAGAAGATTTATCACAGATGTTAGGAAAGAAGGACAAGAAAGATCAGGCACTATGCCAAATGCTTTGGAGGGTAGGGTACTGAGAAGAAGCCACTGGACTGGTTGACTAAGGCCAGTACTGTCCATACTTGTAGTTTGCTTTCTTAGATAACACCCTTCTCCACCAAAGTTCTCATTTTCCTTGGGTTACCTTACTGTTTACTCTCAGTCTCAAAGTTCTGCCCAAGGATAGCCCTACCTAAATTAAATTCCTACAGACAAATGAACCATTGCATTAGCCCTTCACAGCTATATTAACTCAAGAAAACTTTTCCTTTCATTAATAATGCCAATAGGCTTTATATTCTAATCTAGATGACCACCATACCTATTTCTTTTCTTTTACTCAAAAAATATTTCAAAATCCAGTCTCTAGGAGAGCCCACTCTGATTAAAGCAGGATCGGACTGATCCTTTCCATTAATCTTTGTGTGTCCATCTGCATGCTGGGTATACTGAATATGTTAGTTAAGATAATGGGCAGAGTTCTTAGTTTCAGACAACTGAATCTACCATAGAAAAGGATTCATTTATTAAAGATTTGATTGTTCAAAGAATTGTTGGGAGGCCTTAAGAAGCAGGGCTGGGCTTTCAGGAACAGCTCCTAAAATCATGGTGCAGAACTGGTTGGCCAAGGGAGGTGTTGTTTCTGCCATAACTAAGACACTGCAGAATCAGGAAGCTGTGGCTCCAGCTGCTGCCCTCGGAACCACACCAGCTCTGCTATCAGCTGTGCCAGCAAAATGGATCTCACATAGGGCCAGAATCACCCTTCCTGCCAAGTCCTGCGTGGATGCAAGACTGGAGGAACCTAAGGCACCTGTCTGGTACCTTATGGCAACGGAGGCTGGGAAATGGAGTGTTTGGATTCCCTCGGGAAAGCTTAGTGTGGGGAACTACCAGAAAGGGTAAGGGACGTTCAGACAATTTGGGGCAGCCATAAGGGACAAGCATTCAGTATTGCTGACTGTAAATGACACAACCTGATAGCTTCTTGTTACTCAGAATATAAGCTCTCAGCGGATAGGAAGTACCTTAAATTTTGCCAAGTTGATTACTGGTTCTCAGTCAATAGTAAGTCACTCTCTATACAGTTTCAGCAACTTTTAAACAGCTGGTCTCATCCCAGAAATGCACACCAGTTTGAAGTAATGGCATATACCTAGAGTCAGTGTATAATAGTAATTTCTGTATAAATGTAAGGTAGTGTTTTTTCAAAAATCCTAACACATGTTATCTTGTTAAAGGTTAAAAGTGAAAATGAATCTTAATGATAGTAGTTTTGATCTGAAACCCTCAGCAAGAGTTCCTCATCCACCGGAATTCCAGGAAGGAAAAAAAAACAGTTATTTACAAGTAAGCCTGATATTCCATAGCTTTGCTCTTCTTTCATTTAAGATATTTGGTTATTTTGCCACCCCTGCCATCCTTTCAAGTTGCTGGAGTCAGTGCCAAGGCATACTCCAGGCTCCATGATGGCCTGATGTCAAGCAACTCCTACCACTGCGTCTAGGTGAGATGAACCCTCCCGCAGCTTTTTATGGTTTAAAAGAATATATGGCTAAGACACTCAGAAATAACAAGCACAGAAATGGGAAAAATTTGTTGGCAACTTGTATTAAAGTTAAAAGGAGATATTAATTAAATTAGAACAGTAAAAATAGAATTTTTGACCAGTTTCAGTTGGTACTAGCTTCTTATAAGAGGGAACCCAGAGTGAAGAGATGTTATAACAAGAGAAGTGACATACTACCATGCTTGTAGCCTGGGAATTCTCTCAATTAACAAGTGTTGGAGATTGAATTATGTCCCCCACAGAAGACATATTCAAGTCCTAATCCCTCTCTGGTCCTGTGGATGTGATCCCATTTGTAAAAAGGACCTTTGAAGATGCTATTATTAGTTAAGGTGTGGCCAAACTGAATGAGGGAGGCCTTAATTCAATATGGCGGAATTCCCAATAAACAAAGGAAACTGGACTTGTTAGAAGCCAGAGGTAGGACAATTTAGAGAGATTGCCACATGATGTAGTACTAACATCACCAAAATGTACAGACACCACGAGAAAGCAAGCTCTGCCAATACCCAGATGTTGGACTTCTAGCCTCCAAAACCATGAGACAATAAGTTCCTATTGTTTAAACAACCCATTGTGTGGACTTTGTCATAACAGCCCTGATAAACTGAGACAACTAGTTATGGAGTTAAAAGTAAGATATTTTTCTACATAGTTATAGATCTTGTTAACCATCTGATTAAAAAATAATAAGGTCCCTCATACAGTGTTGATGGGGATGTAAAATGACACAGCCACTTTGAAAAATACTTTGGCAGTTTCTCAAGTTCAACATAAAGTTACCATGTGACCCAGCAACTGTACTCCTGTTTCTATCAGGAAAAATTAAAGCATATATACACACACAAGTATTCATACATGAATGTTCATAGCAGTATTATTCACAATAGCCAAAAACGGAAACAAACAAAATGTTCATCAGCTGGTGAATGGCTAAACAAAATGTGGTATTATATCCATATGGATGGAATGTTATTTGTCAAACTGAAACATGCCACATGAATGAAACTCAAAACCTTTCCACCCAGTGAAAGAGCCAATCACAAAGGACACATATTGTTTAATTCTATTTATATGAAATGTCCAGAAAAGGCATATCTATAAAGACAGAAAGTAGTAGTTGGCTGGGGCTGGTATTGGGAATGGGGAGTGACTGCAAATTCTCATGAGGTTTTCAGGGTGATGAAAATGCTCTAAAATTAGACTGTGGTGATGGGTGCATGACTCCATAAATATACTTGTACTATTAAAATAGGTGAAATAAAAAAATTATTAGAGAAGTTGTAGGTTTACAGAAAAATCATGCAGAAAACCACAGAGTTCCCATATACCTCCCCTCACACACAGTTTTCCCTATTGCCACTTGTGTGGTAACTTTGTTATAACGGATGAAACAATATTATTTTAATTATACTACTAATTATAGTCCACAGTTTACATTAGGTTCGCTGTGTTGTACAGTCCTATTATTTTAAAAAAATATTCTAGTAGCATATAAACAACCTAAAATTTCCTCTTTTAACTACATTCTAACCTAAAATTCAATGGAATTAATTACATTCACAATGTTGTGCTACTGTCACCACCATCCATTACCAAAACTTTTCCATCACCCCAACAGAAACTGTACCAATTAAGCAATGATGACCCTCTTTGGATGGGTCATCACTTCCTGTTTCTTTGACATACAATCTTTGTTTCACACTGTACATTTAAAAATTTTAGTGTTAATTCTGTTGCTTAAGTCTGTATCCAGCTAGTGATATAACAGAGATTTCCTTGAGTGCCTGGAGCTAACAAAAACAAACCAAAGGTAGGTTAGTATAGGCTGTAGTGAAACAGTGACACATCCTAGAGTAATTTGGGCAGATAATAAAAAATATATTTACAGCCTCCCCCTCCCCAGCCCCGAGGATCTGGGGGAAGGTGCGGATGTGTTGGACATCCTCACCTGGACTGGTGTTGATGTTGTCACAAACATTGGGACTGGCGGTTTGATGTGCTGAGCCCTCGAGCATGGGACTTGCCCTTATGAAGCTCATTACCACAAAGGAGAGTCTAAACTTGTATGTAATGGTGCCTAAGAGTCTCCCCCTGAGTACCTCTTTGTTGCTCAGATGTGGCCCTCTCTCTAACTGAGCCATCTCGACAGGTGAACTCGCTGCCCTCCCCCCCTACGTGGGACCCGACTCCCAGGGGTGTAAATCTCCCTGGCAACGCAGAGTATGACTCCCGGGGATGAATGTGGACCCGGCATCGTGGGACTGAGAGTATCTTCTTGACCAAAAGGGGAATGCAAAATGAGACGAAATAGTTTCAGTGGCTGAGAGATTCCAAATGGAGTCGAGAGGTCACTCTGGTGGACATTCTTATGCACTATATAGATAACACCTCTTAGGCTTTAATGTATTGGAATAGCTGGAAGTAAATACCTGAAACTACCAAACTCCAACCCAGCAGTCTGGACTCCTGAAGACAATTATATAATAATGTAGATTACAGGGGGTGAGCAGTGTGATTGTGGAAGACCTTGTGGATCACACCCCCTTTATCTAGTGTATGGATGAATGGAGGAATGGGGATAAAAACTAAAGGACAAATGGGGTGGGATGGGGGGATGATTTGGGTGTTCTTTTTTCACTTCTATTTTTTATTCTTGTTCTGGTTCTTTCTGATGTAAGGAAAATGTTCAAAGAGAGATTGTGGTGATGAACGCATAACTATGTTATACTGTGGACGGTGGATTGTGTATCATGGATGATTGTATGGTGTGTGAATGTATTTCAATAAAACTGAATTTAAAAAAAAGGAAAAAAACACCTTTTATAATCTTTGCAAATTGGCTCTGCATGGCTGGTGCTCTCCTTCAGAGTTTAGCCTTCCTGTCAAAAACATCTATCCAAGGCGAAAGTGATGCACGTGGTCCTCTCTGTCTGTTCTGAGCCTCAGTCATGTCCTGGGCTTGTGCTTGCTTGTGGCCTTAGGAATTTCCCTCTACATTCCTATGATCCAGCACTCACCCTTTAACTATTTTCCAGAGTTTTGAGGAAGATGGCTCTGTTTGCTGGTTGTTTAAAGATTCTGTGGGGGGACAGCACGCTGGAGTGTTTTAGTAGGCCACCATCTTGGTCGGCTGGCAAAAATGAGTGAATTTTATGGTATGTGAATTATACTCCAAAAAAACTATTGGTAACAACATCATCACTGTCAATCAAAAAACAACAAAAAAAAAAACCCTAAAAAGGTGGGAATAAAAAATGAGGTTATATGATGATGTTTTAGTTAGTTGGCCCAACAATTCCCCCTCTGGTCCCATGAAAGTTCCCAAGCTGCAGTGAATTGTCCCTTATTCTTTTCCTGGAATCGGCTCATGAATTTGATTAGATAAACAGAGCTGGTGGGCTTGTTACACTAGATGGCCTGGTGCTGGTGTGATCAGCTAGAGAGAACTCATTGCCTTACAAGGAAACTTTAATGTTTTAAAAAAGTAGAAACAGTTTGAGGTTGTTAGGGACGGAGCTTGGCCATAGTGGAGTTCTCAGTATCCTCGTGGGGTGGTTTAACAATTTGCTGCTTTGTTTCTTGAATAGGAGCCTGTAATTGAGGGAGAAATAGAAAGTTTTAAAACCAAGTCCTATTCACTTGGGTAGCCGAAGGCCCTTAAAAAAGTTGAATGATTTGAATCATTCTTTTATACTAGTTTCCAAGGGAGAAAGTTCTACTATCCCTAATACATACCTGTTTTGGGGAAGATTTTAGGATAATCATCTTAATCCTGCATATTTTCTATAATTGGCTGTAAAAGGAGACTTTTTTCCTCAAATACTTCTTCTAGCAGAGTGAAACCCAAACAGGAAGGAGAATATTGTATTGTTATGGCATACCTGGTAGCTTACCTTTGACACAGAGGGTTATGTCTGTGATCTCCCTCTGGAAAGAGAAAAAGGAA
The DNA here is from genome assembly GCF_015220235.1 of Choloepus didactylus. Lineage (NCBI taxonomy): Eukaryota > Metazoa > Chordata > Mammalia > Pilosa > Megalonychidae > Choloepus > Choloepus didactylus. Next base: position 12,254,349 of record NC_051326.1, read on the forward strand.
GATTGGATTCTCTTCCATGAATTAGAGAAGCATTCCAGTTATGACAGCAGGAGTGGAGAAGACACATTTGTCTTTGACAGAGTTAGACTTTCCCGGGGAGGGCCTGATGCACAACTCCGTAGGGGTCATTGACTCAGAAGGAACCTCACTCTGCTATCTGTTTACGCAGGAAAGAGATTTCAGATGAAAATATTACTAAAGCAAGGTAATGCTCTCTATATGGGTTTCCTTTTCATAAAAATGTGTAAATTCATATAGAACTCATTAACTTCAAATTTAAGTAAAAATACTAAATGCTACAGTTGAGTTGATAAATAGTTCAGAGAATTCTTTCCTTTTTGGGTCTTCCTTACAGAAACAAAGAGTCATCCCCTCTGGAAAAGGAACCTCTACGTTATCAGGAGGGGAAGAATCCAAGCCTGAAAGAGGCTGACTCTGAAGGTCACTTCTCTTCCTTGAACCTCAGCCAGGAGGTAGAAAGGAACAAGGAGCAGGATGTGGTAAGAAAGATCTGAGGTGGCTCCATTCACAATAGACAAGACAGCAAGTTGCTGGTACCAACATCTGCATAGCTGGGAAATTCTCTGTATTTCCAAGAAGAGGAGTGGCAGTGGACAGCAAAAGAAAGAGGGACAGAGTAGAATCACTGCGAGGCAGGTTTCCTTTACTCAGAGGGAAGAAAGAGCATTGCCCCTAGCCTTGGTGGAACTGCACAACTGGAGGGGCCCTTCGGTAGATGGTCTGTTCCATCTGGGAGCTTGCTAGCTTGCTCTCTCCCCTGTCTTCTCCCTTCTTTCATCTCTGCACCATTTACCACTTAGCACACCCAAGCCAGACCCCAAATTTTGTTCCCCTTATATTAGTCAAGACAGGTAGAGATCTTTTAAAAGGACCATCACTAAATTAAAGTAGTAAAACTTAAGAAGTAAAATGAAAGCCCCACAATTACAAACGTCAAATGTATAGAAAGGTAGGTGTTCACAGAGCACAGCTTTCTCATCCTGCCTGGTCCAGCCTGCCGCCTCCAGGTCTAGTTACCATTCCTCCTCTTTTGTCCTCTTCCCCACTCCCTGTGTCCCAAGAGGGTCGCCTCTTCTAGGAGCAGATGTAGAGGAGAAGATACAGCCTCCCCCCACCCTCTGAACCTCCCAGGGAGAAATCAATACGTGAACGGCCTGTTTACTGAGTAATGCAGTCTTTGCATCTTTCTTCTTTTCTGATTGTCTCTCTCCGTTTCCCCAACCCTATCCCTAAAGGATAATGGAGCTATTTTGTTCTACTCATTCATGGGAATTTTTTAAAATTTTTAAATAATTTCAAACTTATAGGACAGTTGTAAAAATAATCCAACACCCACACAGAGAATTCCATCATACCACTCATGGGAATTTTATTGAAACTCTACTTTCTGTTTTAACTCTTTTTACTCTCAAGTTTTAGCGTCCTCCTATGTGCTTGCTTGCTTTGTTCCACAAAATTTTAACAAGCACCTGCTCTGACACTGCCAGGCAGTGTGAGTTAGAGTGGTAGACACCAGAGAGGAAGCCCTGACCTGAGGAGCTTACATTTTGATGGGGGAGATGGACAGTAAGCAAACCAATAAACCTATAATATCCTGAGAGCTGGTAATAAGTGCACTGAGGAAAATCAAACATCAATCATACAAAAGATATAGGGAGTATGGGGGAACAGATGGGGTGGGGGAGCCATTTTAAGAGATGTCGGGGGCGGCTCTGCAAGGAGATGGCATTTATGCAGATATCTGAATGGAGTGTGGGAATGAGAAATGGAGAGAGCTGGGGGAAGAGTGTTCAGCCAGACTGACTGACATAAGGAGAACTCTGAGATGGGAGTGAGGCTGGCATATTCAGAAGACAGCAGGAAAAGGCCAGTGAAGGTGGAGCAGAGGGGGAGTTGAGAGAGGTCAGATGGGAGAGTCGGAGGGGAGGCAGGCATCCATCGGAGTGGGGGTCAGAGGCCATGATGAGGACTGAGTACAATCCAGGGGTGTGAGGGGAAGCCATTCAAAGGTTTTTGGACAGGGGAGAAATGTGTTCTAATACGTTAACAAGGGAGTAATATGACTGCTGCAATGGAGAGTAGTTATCTGAGGGCGGGAGTGGAGGCAGGAGGCCGTCAGCAGGCCGGCACAGGAGGCCAGGCTGGATCCCAGCGACAGTAGTGAGGTGCTGAGAAGAGAACAAGCTGACAGAGCTAGTACATACTAGATGCAGGAAGTGACTGAATACAAGAAATCACAGACAACTCCTAGAATTTGTCCTGAACACTGGGTGGATTATGTCCCATTCACTGAACTAAGGGAAGTTTGCAGGAAAAGCAGTTTGACAGGGGGAGGGGGAAGTGCAAAAGTAAGGAACAATTCTGTTTGGGGCAGGTTAAATTTGAGATATCTATAACCATGACATTATATAAGGAGGATTTGTAGGATACAATTGTAAAGCACCTTAATTTTTTTTCTTACTGTCCATTTAAATCTGTCCTTTGGGGGTAGTTCTTCCCTTCCTTGGACATCCTCAGAAAATAAAAAGTTTCTGCTTATAAAGACAGTCTCAGTTCAGTAATTAATATGTCTAATTATCATATTTGATATAATGACCAAAACTTCAATCTTCACTTCAGGTCACCTGTCCCCTAGGTTGGGCCTGCTGCAGGCTGGCTGCCACGGTGGAAAAGGAGAGTGGGGTGACGTCTTCTCTCTTTCCCATTGTACTCTTATTCCTCATCCCCACGTCTTGCCACTGTGAATTCTGACATCTTCAGAGTCATTGTGGGATGGAGGAAGGAGAGGTAACAGAGGGGCAGGAAGTTCTTAACTATTAACTTTATGAAGATCTCTGTTAGTGCAAAGCAATCCTGAGGCCTGGCAGGCATTAAAGGCTAATGCTCTCTCTCATGGGGCACTCCAAGTGATCTTCAGAGAAAATTCTGATTGCTGGAGATTTCCCACCTGGTAACTTCCTTCCACTAGTTTTGCTGACATCCCCTTGTTCCTCTAGGCAGCCCTCTGAGACCTGATCTAAGGTAACACAACCTGATTCCTTTTCTCATGGGGGCCCATTTCTGGGCCACTGCAAGCATGCACTCTTGACCTGTTTTCAAGAGAGTGGTGACTTCCTAAACTAATTCTAGGTCTGCTGCCAAGGCCACTTTAGGCAGGCCTCTCATCCTTAGTTTCCAAAGGCACGAGGATGATGTCAGGCCACCATGTCGCTGAGAAGAGGGCTGAGGACTAGTCCTGGAGAACTCCAGGATTTAGAGGTTGGGTCAAGGAGGCAGAGCCAGCAAAGGAAAGCAAAAGGAGTGTGCGGCTAGTAAGGCAGGAGGAAAACCAGGAAGCTGTGATATTGCAGGAGCCCAGTGAGGAAGCACTTCAAAAAAACGCATGACCAAACATGTTCCTGCTAGAGGACAAGCAAAACAGGACTGGAAACCATCCTTTGGATTTAGTGAGGGTTAAAAATAATTGGTGATTTTAACTGTGGAGGCAGTTATAATGAAAGCTTGATAAGAGTAGGTCTGAGAGAGACTGGGGGTGAGGATGTGGAGATAGTGAGAATAAGCAACTCTTTTGAGGAATTTTGCCATGAAGGGAGCAGAGAGTACATGGTGGTGGCTGGAGAGGGTGGGGAGAAGGGAAAGTTTTTCCAAGATGCTAGTTATTATAACATGTATGTTTGCTGATGGGAAAAATTGATAATGCCGGAGAGAGGGGCCTAGCAGCACAAGCAGAGACCTTTGGCAGGTGAGAAGGTGGTATCCAGGGCTCCAGTGGAAGGGTGGGCTGTCTGAAGTGGAGCAGGGAGAGTTCAGCCATTGTAAGAGGAGGGAAGACGGAGTACGTGAGCATAGATGAAGGCAGCCTAGTGAATTCTGTGAAGAGAAGATTGTTCACTTCCGTTTACCTCCATCTTCTCGATGTGAGAGGGCATCAGATAGTGAAGGTGGAGAACAGAGATTAGGAGGTTTGAAGAGAGAAGGGAAGAAAGGAATCTAGCGTTTTCTAAATCACAACAATCCTAGTGTAAATTAGCACTCTGGGCATACTGACATCTGTAAGCAGGACCATAGGGGGTCCCTCAACGCCGTGATCTACCCCACCTCTGTAAGGTTGGCTCTGTCCCTGAATATCTGCACATTTCTGAATTCAGGCAGTGTAAGGCAGTGTAAGAAGAGGCTGAGGCAGGTCTGGGTGGCAGCCCTGCCTGTGAGATGAGTCATTTAGCTCTGGCAGGTCTAGGTTTCAAGGGGATCAGCTCAGCTAAGCTGAAGAACTCCTCTATCACACTCAACTCTTCTCTTCTGTCACCTGAAAAGGTTTTAGCAACTAAAGAGAACATACCCTGATCCCTGACTGGTGAAAGAGGACCCGAAAGAAGGCTGCTTCAGAGGAAGCCGTGTGCTAGCCAAAATCATTCAGCGCGAGGCCAAGGAAGGCACTCAAGAGTTGTTCAATCTGTAAGAAAAGCATCTTCAATAAACTTCATTTAATTTTTTAGTTCAGTGTCTGTGATAATTAAGAAATGACAATACTGCGTATTGACATTTATAGCAAATGTATTTCTCCCAGAAGTTAAGAAATATTGCCTAAAAGATCCAAATGATACAGGCATACCTTGGAGCTACTGCAGGCTTGTTTCGAAACCACTGCAATAAAGTGAGTCACGTGAATTTTTTGGTGTCCCAGTGCGTATTAAATTATGTTTACATAGTACTGTAGTTTATTAAATGTGCAATATAGCATTATGTCTAAAAACACAATGTATATATCTTGATTAAAATGTGACACAGAGATATGGAGTGAGCACATGCTATTGGAAAAATGGCAATTTGTGGGAAAAAAAATGTCTACAAAGCGCAATAAAATAAAATGCAATAAAATGAGGTATGCCTATAATAATGTTTACCTTACTGGGGGCCCATCTCAATTAATTTGGTCTCTTCTGAAATTAAGGTCTGCACTCTTTGTTTAGGTGTCCTTAAAATCCATACCCACATAATCTTCCCAGGTTTTCCCAACATTCTTAAGGAAGTTTAAAAATTCATTTTAAGTGGGGCTATCCCCTTGCTGATTCCTACCCTTCATGTCACCCTCTGGCTCATGTTGAGTTTGAATCCTAGTCACAGGAAGACTATTATGTCTCTCTAGGCATAGAGCATAGAGGGCAGAATTTTATTTTCTTTAGGCAAAGAGGACACTGGGAACTTTTTCAAAGGGCATGGGGGAGTCTGAGTTCTCCAGCTCCATCCGTTGCGCACACATACATAATTGCCAAATGCCACCTCTGTTCCAGTCCATGCTCTAGCTTTACATAAAAGACTGAAGGCATTGTTAATTCCACTGGGATTGCAATTCAGCAACCACATGATCACTTTATGAACTTGAGGGCCACAGACTGGGATTTACACAGAATGGAGGCCCTGTTTTGTTTTGTGTTGTTTTGTTTAGCTTTTTATTGTGGTAATGTCTGTACAATTCAACATTTCCCATTTTAACTTCTTGCATGTGTACAATTCAGAGGTATTACATTCATGTATTTATTTTAATGCATTGGCTATAGCATTCTGGCATCTGAGCTTATTTTTTTTTGCTTTAAGTTATCCATTTTACTTACCCTCTCTTTCATATTCATCACCCTCTTTAAATTATTCTACCATGTCAGTCTCCCTGTGTCTCACTCCCAGTTAACACATGGTTCCATGTGATAACTAACATAATTTAAAAAAAAAAAATTATATTATGGAAAATTTAAAAAAAGTATACAAAAATAGAAATAACTGTATTGAAAAACTCATAATCCATCACCCTGCTTTAGTAATGATCACCTCTAGTCAATCTTGCTTCATCTTCCCTGCATCTATTTCTCAACCCCAACTGGGTGATTTGGAAATAAATCCCAGCTATTATATCACAAACTATAGTTTCCCACTCTTTTCTCTGCACTTGGACAGAGATACCAATTCCAAATACTTTACATTTCCTTGGAAGGTGTTCCTTGTAATCCTGTTGCTGGTGTTGTTTCTATATTAAGATCCTTTGGTTGTAAGTAACTATCTAGAATTATCTGAAGCAAAAATCCATTGGAAGCATACTGAGGTATCTCTGGGAATCCTGAGAAAAATATGAATTCTTCAGGCAGGGCGAGAACCTTGACAGCACTGGGCCCCAAGCGGCAAGAACTCTCTGGCCTTCCGTCTAGAGTGCTCTCGTGAACACATCTCACATCTCTCCCAGGCTCTGTTTCAATTCCGAAGTCTAAAGTCCTGGGGAAAAGACAGACAAGCTGATCCTGGCTTGATCAATTAGCCACCCCCAGAACAGGGTCACACAGCCCAGCACTGCCATCAAGAGCCCACCCCCGTGAGTGAGGTCAGGGTTTCCCAGAGAAATGGGAAGCAGACATCATGAAATACTCGTGAGATGGGACAAAGGAGAGCGGGAGGTCACTGATGGAAGACGAGGCGAAGGGACAGGCAGGGGCCTTAGATGTCATGCCAAGGGGGCTGGAATTTATGGGGAGGCAGTAAAGGATTTTAAAACACTCTTTAGTTTTTTTCTTTTACCTTACCTCCTCTGCCAAACCAGCTTTCTAGAAACCAGATCAGCATTATAAGGAGCACTGTTACTTCACCTTGATTTTATCTGGAGAAAGAAAAGGCTAGGAAAAGTGGGCTGAGTTCTGTTCCCTGAACTGGTCACTGCTGCTTCCCCCATCATAGGCCCTCTGTTCAGCTGACGAGGCGGGGAAATTTCAGAAGCCTTTTAAAAGGCAGGCCCTATCTATTTTAAACTTCTTTAACATGGAAATATAAACGCAAGTTTGTTCTTATGGACAAGGTTGATTTTATATATATATATATATATATATATATATATATATATGTTGATTTTATATATAATCACACACACATATATTTTGGTATGTATATATATATATACACCAAAACTTTTTGACTTAAGAATGTTTTTTTTGATTGAAATGTTTTGCCTGTTACATTTTACGTAAATAGAGATACTAACTAGGCAAAATGGCCACCAGAGGACTACTGCAGAGTTTCAAAAGGTTTGATGCCCCCAGTCTCTTAAAATCTTTTTTATTATACTGACATTGAATTTCACTTCATGTAGAAGTCAGGATTATGTTTCATTTATTTATTTATTCATTAATCACTTACTAAGTATTTATTAACTGCCTATTTTTTTCCAGGTACTGCTCCAGGTGCAGCAGGTATAAAGATGAACAGATATGGGTCCTCTGCCCTAAAGTTTAGTGGGAGAAACAGAGAGTAAAAGAAAGATTTTAATACTGTGAGATCACTGCTTTAGTTGGGGTATGTATAAAGAGTAGCAAGGTCCTAGGTGGAGAATCAGAAAAGGACTAACTATTAAAAGGATAATTTTTAAAAATATTTCCAACATTTAAAGAAGACTAGCTTGCCTAGGAACATCAAGTAAAGAAACAAATTCTCAGTTTTTAGATCATATGAGATTGAAACAATCTGAAGCAGTAAATCAGGGAAATATTTATTTTCAAATTAAATAATTTCTGTCAGGCTTATCATAAGGAAACAGCTATATATAAATCACAAATCCTATGAACTACCTTTTGCTTATGCTTAATAAATTTCAACCATCAGTGTATTACCATCTTCTGCCAAAGTCTATTCCACAGGACATTTCTGTTTACCTGTTATTTGGGCTGGTCCTGGATGGTTCCATGTTATGGGGAAGACATGAAGATGAGTTCCATAGAGCCCCCTTGCTCAAGAGGATCATATTCTACAATGAAATTGCTGAAAGATCCCTCAACTGGCCTGACTTAAACCTCTACATCATGGTCTGCACATTTAAGTAAACCACAGTATTCTGGGTCTTACCTCTTAGACCATTTTTGTCTCAGCAGAGAAAGAATTACATATCTATCTGATATTCTCTAAAGGCTCATAGCCATGATGAGCAGAACAAGGCTTTTGATCTTTGTCTTCCCTCTCTGGGTATGCTTATGAGAACTCAAAACCCATCCCTGGGCAGGCCAAACACAGTTGTGTGAACATTGCCTTAGCTGTGGTGAGATGGGCTGCTTAGCTCCTGGGAATCCCATGAGCTGTCATTTTCTAGCCCAGTGGCTAGTGGAAACAAACTGGGGGTCAGTGGGGGTGAATGAGCTGCCAGATGCTTGCACAGGTGGTGGAGAGGGCTCAGCCCAGGAACTACTTACTAGATATGTGACTTTAAGCAGCTCTCTTAAACCTTCAGAGCCTGAGTTCCCCCTCCACAAATCAGCAGAAAAAAGGATATCTGCTTGAGTAACCTCAGAAGTGGATACACTTTCAAGCTAGTGAAGCTTAAAGCTTAGGGCCTCTCACTACAGGCCCCTTCTCAGGCTCTGCGAGGCCCCAGCAATGTGTTCACACAGTCATGTATTTTTGTAAAGTTTTCAAAACTAAGATATTTTAACAATAATTTGTTAAGATTCTGTCTCTTTCCATTACAATTTCTCCTCTGTCACGCTTCTTTTCACATAGGGTGGCACTTGATTGGCAATGAGCATTTTTAGATCTGGCTAAGGGAAAGTTGATTTGAGAATGCATTTAGTCTGGATTTAGTGAAATGCATTTCTGTGATTTGTAGTTACCTCCTTGAACAGATAAGCTATTAGTAGTCATTCTGGTATGAGAATGACCTCCAGGAACGCACCTGCCCACTGGGCTGACTCTTTCATCATTGTGCTGTTAAGTTACAGGGCCAACGGTCAACCCATGATGTAAGTCTGTCCCATGGTGCCAGGTATCAGAAGGGTGTGGATAGTAAAGGAGAAATATTTGAGATGTACTAGCCAGAAGCTAGTCTGGGGGAAATTCTTCCAAGCAGCAGACATGTAAAACTGTAGGAAAATTTGGTTCTTATTGATGCCTTGTAAAAACAGAAGTTCTCTCCTATCAGGAACATACTTGATATACAGGGTACACAATTTATAAATGCATTATTTTTACTCTTGGATGGATTTTATTAGAATTTATTATAATTCTTATGTTCTAGGGTACAAACCTATAGCAGATCTATAATCAGCAAGTATGTCTCTGTGTGAAGTCACATGAATTATATATCCCAACATACTGGATTGTGTACAGCGTATCTGATGTATTTTGTCCTGAAAGTCTGGTGGTTCCAGATGAAATGGCACACAAAATTGCCATTAATGCAGCAAAATAGCATGAAGAAACAAGGGTTCCAGGGACAAAACTCCTGCACAGATTCATCAATAAGTTAATGTATATGGTTATGTAGCTTAACACAATATAGCAGTAATTTCAAAATGCATTTGAGAGATACTTCTTCTGGGAAAATGCAGTAGATGTACTTTCCCTTATTCCTCTCATTAAGTATAACTAAAGACCCTGGGCATTATACATAAACTGAATTTAAGAAAACTGTGAAAGGTGGAGAGAAGGTAGACCACATAGGAACCTTGAGAATCAAGGAATGACATAGTAATGAGTTTGCTGGGTTTTCTTTTTGCCAGCAATCTGTAACAATGACAGGAGCAGACAAAAAAAAGCACCCCAAAAAGCTTGCTCTCTCTTAAAGGATCAAGAAAGGGGCAGGCTAGTAAGATGGAAAATTTTTACACAGTGAGCACTCTACTCTAGCCAAATATGACAACAAACAAACAAACAACTTTGGCCCCACCCACACCAGCAGAGGCCAAGTGGGGAGCCTAAATGTCAACTCTTTGCAGCTGTAATGAGGTGCCCTGACACTCCCAAAAGGGTGGTGCCAGAGAAGGCCAAGTAGAGAGCTGGGGCTTTATCCCCACTGACCAGTAACAAGGCACCTGCTTCCCACTGTGTCAGCAGAGACCACCTGGGGATCTGGACTTCCATCCTTACCCGATATCCCTCCTCCTCACCCCTGGAATGGTGTTAGAAGTGGCCTAGTGAGAGTCAAGACCTTCACCACTGCCCGGTGGTGATGAGGCCACCTCCACTGCGGTGTCAGTGGAGACAATGCAGGGGGGCAGAACCCCTACCCCCACCCAGCAGTACCAAGGAGCCCGCTCCCCCAAGTGTAAATGGAGGCCAAGACAGGGACCGGATTCCTGCCTCCACCTGGCAGTAACGGGCAGGCAGACCCCCTCCCCTGTGAGAGGTGTCCGAGAAAGCCAGTTAAAACAGAAGGTTTAATATAAGATTCGGCGTCTCATAGTGTGAAAATGTCCAGGTTGAGAAACAAACAACACCCTCAGCAAATGACAAAGCAAAGGAGACCATTTCAGAATAGCTCCCGCTATATATATTTTACCACTTACCCTGCACCAGATGGCTTCCAAGCACTTGACACGTATTAGCTAATTTAATCCTCTCAACAACTCTTCAAGGCTGGTGCCATTATTAGGCCCGTTCTACTGATGCATAAATAGAGGCATGGAAAGATTTAGCAACTTGCCCAAGGTCACCTAGCTACTAAGTGGTGAGGAGAGGTGGGCACAGTGGGGTGGCAGAGGGAGTGCAGCACACTCCACAGGAACAGGTAGTGATGCTGCTAAAACCAAAGGAAGAGGGTCTTCAAAGTCAGGAGTTCTGTATTTCAGCAGGCTATTTGCTGGTTTTACCCAAAATGACTAGATTTTAATTTTAAAAACAAATTATGCTTCTGACTTGAAGATGATAGTGCCAAGTCAGCATTTACTGCTTTTCTTGTAAATCATCCAAAGGCAGTAGGAGAACAGAAATAGAAATAACAACAGAGATCTAGAAACCCCCTCTTTGAGAAAACTAGATGACAGTTAAAGTCCAAACCACAAAATAGGAGGAGACAGAGCAGAAAAATGGGAAAAAAAGAACAATGGTGATATGGCTGCACATATCAGAAAGAACTGGCAAAGTACACTCCCCAAGGTATACTCTGCATGTCCCCAAGTCTCTTGTTTGCAAAAGCAGAAACAGGGTGCACAGTTCACAGTGGGTGCATCTCTGAGAAGCAATGACATTGAACAACGAATCCCATGGACAGGCATCTTTGCTATAGGCAGTCAGTTCATATAATAGCAGGAGAAGAGAGACTAAACCATAAACAGCTTTTTGGCTGTCTGCTCTGTTGACTAGGGAGAAATAAAGGCTGAAGGAACTCACAAAATCCTGGGTTATAAAAAAACTTCCTACCAGCCTGAAGTCCTCACCAAAACTTCCTGCAAATAGCTGTGTGATGGTTTGAAGCTGCATATACCCCAGCAAAGATCATGTTCTTAAATTTAATCCATTCCTGTAGGTTCACACGCACATCGTGATAGGATCTTTTTTTCCAATTCGATTTTATTGAGATATATTTACATACCCTACAATCATTCACAGTGTACAATCAATTGTTCACAGTACCAATTTTAAGCATTTTCATTACTCCAAAAATAAATAAATAAAAATAAGAATAAAACTACCAGTAAAGAATAACACCCAAAAGATTCCATCTCCCCATCCCCCCCTTGTAATAGGATCTTTTGGTGAATAGGATCTTAAGATGCAACCCACCTCGATCAGGGTGGTTCTTAATCCTCTTATTGGAATCCTTTATAAGAGGATAAAAGACAGAGAAAAGACACAGACAAAAGGCCCAGAGAAGCTCACAGAGAAAAGCCAGAGAAGCTGAGAGACGAGGACACACACAGAAGCTCAGAGAGGAAGGCACTGAAGCTAGAAGCTGGAAGCAATGAAACCCAGGAGAGAAGGGAGAGACAGGCAGATTTTACCATGTGCCTGGCTGTGTGACAGAGGAATTGAGGATCGCTGGTAGCCTTTCTTCAGGAAGAAGGTATCATCCTGTTGATGGCTTGATCTGGACACTTTCACAGCCTTAGAACTACAAACTTGTAAGCTAATAAATCCCCATGTTAAAAGCCAGCCCATTTCTGGTATACTGCATTTCGTCAGCTTTAGCAAACTAAAACAAGCTGGGTTAGGAAAAACTCACCTCTTCCAGAGATGAGTGATCTAAAAGGAACCACAACAGGACACAAAAAAGTATAAGGAAAAAATGTGGAAATAAACAAGTGAGGAAAAAAGAGCAGACAAGAACACCCACCAGAAAAATGTTTTCCACAGATGAAATTTGTGATCAAATATTTTGCCAATAATAATAATAATAATAATAAAGATGAAGCAATGGCCTCTTTAAAATATGGTCACAGCAGCATTACTCATTATGATGGTTTAAAGCTGTATATACCCCAGAAAAACAGGCTCTTAAATGTAATCCATTCCCATGGGTGTGAACCCATTGTAGGTAGGACCCTCTGATGAGGTTACTTCAGTTAAGAAAAAGTGTAGCCCAGTCCAATCAGGATGGGTGTAAACCCAGTTACTGGAGACCTTGATAAGGCAAGTGAAATTCAGACAGAAAGGAGAAAGCTACAGGATGCAAGAAGCTACATCTATGGAACCTGAAAGAGATGGGAAAGACTAGAGACGCTACTATGTGCCTTGCCATGTGAGAGAGGAGCAAGGATCACCAGCAGCCAGCCCCAGAACCCCAATCTTCAGGAATAAAGCATGGCCTTAATAATCCCTTGATTTGGACTTTCTTTTGGCCTCAAAACTGTAAGCTAATAAATTCTCATTGTCTATAATAACCCACTTCATGGTATTTGCTTGAGCAGCCTAGGAAATGAAAACACTCATAATTGAGGGGGGAAGAGGGAAGGAAACAACCCAAATGTCCATTGACTGATAAATGAATAAATAAAATGTGGTATATCCATATAACAGAATATTATTTGGCAATAAAAAGGAACGAAGTACTGATAGTAGAAGCTACAACATGGATGAGCCTTGAAGACATAATGCTAAGTGAGAGAAGCCAGTCACAAAGACCACATACTATATTATTCTGTTTATATTAAATGTTCTGGAACAGACAAATCTATGGAAGTTCAAAGTATATTGGCGGTTGCCTTGGGCTGGGGAGGTTGGGGATCAGGATGGAAGGAGAGTGACTGCTAATGGGTACAGGATTTCTTTAGAGATGATGAAAATGTTGTAAAATTTATTGTGATGATTGCACAGCTCCATGAGTACACTCAAAAACACACTGAATTGTACACTTTTAATGGGTGAATTGTATGGTATATGAATTATATCTCAATGCAGCTGTTAAAAAAAAGACGCTACTAAAAAGATAAAACATGAAACAGAGAAAAGAGCTTAGGGAAGACATAGGGAGGAAAAGAGGATATGAAACGTGAGCTGGAATGAAGTTTAAAAACACAAAAAACCATGACAATGAAGCCATGGAATAGACACTGCTGAAATGACAGCTACACAAAGGACTGGAGTAAGAAAAATGAGCAAAATGAAATAAAAAGAATTAGAAGACAGGCAAAAGTGATCCTGCTTATGCATAAGTGGAGTCCCCTAGGAGGAAAACTAAAATAAGGACAGAGAACAAATATATTAACATGGATTTTTTTTAAATCCAGAACTAAAAGAATATATGAATCTTTCCATTGAAAGGGCTTACCAAGTACCATAAAAAAAGTGGCACAGAGGAAAATACCCTGACATTTCCTAGCAGTTATTGGACTTTAGAAATAAAGAATTCTAGGAGCAGCCAGGGAAAAAAATCAAGTCACTTTAAACATGGAAAAAATGCAACATTCAGTATTAGAATACAGTTCAGCAAGAGCCTACCGCACTACCTCAAGAAGTATGTGAGCCAAGAATTTTAATTTCCAGCCAACTGCCATTAAAGTAAAAGGCAACAGGCATATTTAAATACATAAGAATGAGGAGACTGCCTTTTCTATGTGTCTTTCTTGAAGAAACTACTAGATAATGAACTTGTGTCACCTAAGACAAAGCAAATACAGCAAAAGGGCTGACAGTGAACCTTGCATCTGTAACTGCAGGACAAAGACAAACGAAGGAGAGATTATGGTCATCAACAGAATTTAAATGCTGTAAACACTAACACAAACTGGGAGGGAAAGAGAATAGGAGCAGTATAAATGCACTGATTTCCTCAATTTTTATAACTGGGAATCAAAAGATATTTAAAGCTGTTAAATCAAGTAAGGGAGGAACAATGGAACATTAAGAAACAGACATTAATTAGTGAACAGACACCACTGCAAATGGTAAACAGCACAATTCAAAAATAAATTAGAAAGTCCTGAATTGAAACACAGGCAAGTTGTCTAAGCTGCTCAACCACTCTGACCCCAGCTGTAAATGGGTGATGCTCAAACGTTCCTCAGGGTTCTTGGGCTTGGTGGAACAGAGTAAATACTCATTTATTACCTGGCGGGTCTGCGTTAAGGGAAACTGTGGATCAAATCAACTATATATATATATATAGGTCAAGTTCCGTGGGGAATTATAGGTTGTCTCAATTATTCAACTTTATTTTTCAATGTCAGGTTTCAAAAAGAAATCCGTGCTTTCCTGCAGGCCTGGTAATTCACTAAAGGGCACCCCTCTCCTCTAGTTGTAGACTTCTTGACAGATAAATGTTAAATTCTGTTCAGTTTTAACTTACATGGCCTCAATTTATTAAAAAAAAAAAATTAAAACAAAGGGTGATGGAGGATTCAGCGGCTGAATTCCCCCACGTGGCCCCGAGGGGCGTCGCCTTGGTGGGCACACACCCACCGCCCCAGGCCCGGGGGCCTTGGGGAGAAAAGGGCCTCGAAGGGGACAGCGGGCAGGAGGAGGGCAATGCAAGGAGCTCGAGGGAAGAGAGGCTCTGATATGAACACAGTGTTTTAATTTGATTAAAAAACAAATTTCCTTCCCCGGAATATTCCAGCAGGTCTCCCGCGAGCGTCGGGGCTGGTCAGGGCCCCGGGCAGCCCTGACGCCGAGGCCCCGGGCCCACGACCTCTCCCGGCGGCCCTGACGGTGCGACCCAGGCCCACTACCACCCTCGGCGGCCCTGACGGCGCGGCCCGGGCCCACGACCACCCCCGGCGGCCCTGACGGCGCGACCCAGGCCCACTACCACCCCCGGCGGCCCTGACGGCGCGACCCAGGCCCACTACCACCCCCGGCGGCCCTGACGGCGCGGCCCGGGCCCACGACCTCCCCCGGCGGCCCTGACGGCGCGACCCAGGCCCACTACCACCCCCGGCGGCCCTGACGGCGCGACCCAGGCCCACTACCACCCCCGGCGGCCCTGACGGCGCGACCCAGGCCCACTACCACCCCCGGCGGCCCTGACGGCGCGACCCAGGCCCACTACCACCCCCGGCGGCCCTGACGGCGCGACCCAGGCCCACTACCACCCTCGGCGGCCCTGACGGCGCGGCCCGGGCCCACGACCACCCCCGGCGGCCCTCGGCGTCGCGGCTCCGCGCCGCGGCCGGCAGGTGGGGCCCGTCCCGGGCGAGAGTGGGGGCCGCGTGGAGGGCGCCCACGGCGGGGCGAGGCGGGCCCAGAGCCCCGGCCCCGAGCCCCGTTCCCTGCGTGGGCCCCGCCGCCCGGGGGTCGCGCCAACCGCCTCCTCCCGGGAAGGGCCCCGGCCGCGCGCCGGTCGCACTCACCTCTGTGGCGAGGGGCAGAGACGCAGGGCGCCGGCCGCCTCCCGAGCCCCGCGGCCTTGTTGCTTTTTTTCCACAACCGTCTCACCGAGTCGCCTCGTTGGACGTTTTCTCCCTTCAGGGACGTGCCATGAACGCTTCGCACTACGAAGCGCATTTCCTGCCGAAACGACTAAGAGCGTGGCCAGAGCCCGAGGCAGTGTCCTCCGTGGAGGTAAAAGAACCCGCTCGCCGCGGCGTCGGTTCGGCGGCGACGCGCACACCCCGGGAGATGAGGAACTACTTTGTGGTAATCGCGGTTACAGTCCCCGGAGGGGAACAGCGCCCGGTACCGGGTAGGCGCGCCACACTGGTGCTGGGTGGGAGCGGCCGGGGCGCGCGTCTGGCCTGGGGCGTGGCCGGGCGTCGCCTGTTCGCGGGGAAGGGGCCGCGGGCGGCCGGGGCGGAGGGGAGGCCGGGCCCGCCGCCGGGTGGCTCCTGGCGGTTCAGGGTCGGGTCAAGTAATGATTTTCTCCGCAAGAAAATGTCATTGTTTTATATGATCTTATAATTTGCTTCGCTGTAAAGAAAAGCTCTGGGAAATTTCTTCTGCCCCTTTTTCAATGACAGGAGGAGTGGCGTGTGCACAGAAGGTGGTGGATTTCAGAAGTACTGCCATAAATTACTAACATTTGCGTTATAAATTCTGGCAAAATCACACAGAAGGCGCCATCAAAAACTAAAAACACTATTCTTAAAGAACAACAACCAAAAGATTGTTTAAAAACCTGACACATGAAGGAAGATAATAGGTTGGCTAGGATGGCTCAAAAAATGTGATTTCCCAAGATGCTTGTCAAAGTGTATATTTTTACTTCTCCAAATAAGTAGATTTATTTATTTGAATCTGTATTGTAGTATAATGGAAAAAATTGTTTTACATCATTTGGCACTTGACATCTTAAAATAATTATGAGAAGGCTTGAGAACAAGATTCTGATTATCAAGAGGTCTTTATTTTGGAGAGGACCTGAGCAGCCGTCTGAATGTCATTTTAGATTCCATGTGAAACTATTAAATATATGGGTAAAACCACAACTCTTCTTTTTGGGATTTTGCTCATTTACGGATGTGGTAATTGACCTAGTAATTGAGTTTGTTTTGATACACTCCATGTGGCAAGACAGAAGGACAAGCCAGAGATTGGATAACATATTTTTAAGAACCTGTTTTATTTTACACTATAAATAATTGTTTTAGTTAATAGCATTTCTCTCCTAGATACTGGATTTTATTGCCTGTTTTTTCCTATTTAGTCCTATAAGAATGAAGCTGGAAGATCAGTTCATGGTGATCCAATTGAAAAAGCCCTAAAGTGAGGATTTAAATTCCTCAGCTTTGCCCAAACACATAATGGAAAAAGCAAG